>NW_007729618.1:20734-30558 GCF_000696425.1 Galeopterus variegatus | reverse complement strand
AAAAAAAAAAAAAAAAAAAAAAAAAAAAAAAAAAAAAAAAAAAAAAAAAAAGAAAGAATTACCACTCAAAATTCCTTGTCAGTCATTTCAAGGGCTTCTTGTTGTATAGGATCTAGAGCTTGAGAGCCTTTGGTGGTGTACTTTCTTGATTTTTCATATTTCTGGTATCTTTTCTTTGATGTTTATTCATTGTGGCAGGGGGTTTCACAGTCCACAGGTTTGACACTATTGACTGACTAAGATGTTGCTGTGGTTGCCAATTTGGTATGGCTACCTCAGTGACTGCTCAGTTGGCCACTAGTGCCTTGTGTGTGTGGTTGCCTCAGGTCTTGGGCCTCTCCGGGGAGCCACCTCTCTGGCCAGCTTGGATTCTGCCAGGCTGCTGGATCACGGGGCGATACCGCAGGGTGTGTGGTCTCTGCTGAGCTTCCCCTTCCCCTGCGGGATGTCTCACTGCTCTGTGCGTGCTAGGCTGGGCTTGGGATGGAGCTGGGTGCCTGCGGTGAAGCCTACCTGCTGGATCACGCAATGGAGGCCCCACAGGGTGTGTGGTTTCTGTGGAGCCTCTGCCTCCCTTGCCAGATGTCTCCCTACTCTGTGTGCACTGGGCTGGGCTGGGAATGGAGCTGGGTGGCAGTGGTGAAGCCTATCTGCCGGATCATGCGACAGCAGCCCTGAAGGGCATGTGGTCTCCGTGGAGCTTCTGCCTCCCCCGCAGGACATCTCCCCATTCCATATGTACTTGATGTAATGTTTTTATAGTTTAAATTGGTTGATTTGTGGGAGAGAGTGACGCTAGGGACCATCTATTCTGCCATCTTGACTGGAAGTCGAAACAGATAGTCTTTCTGGATGTTTCAAAATGTTTGATGTATCTATAGTTAGAGGCAGTAGAATAACCCTTTGTAAGTAGCTTTTAAAAATTGATGGGGATATTGTGTGATTCCACTTATATGAGCTACTGATGTTGTAGCTAAGGTTCAAAGGAGACACACTCAGAAGGAGTTTTAAAGATTTATTCCGGCAGCCGGGACCACAGCAGCCAATTCGAGCTGTGGCCCCAAGCCTGATTTACTTTCAGTTTTTATCCTTAGTTGGGTGCGATCAGGTGATTGCCTGTTTTGCGTTCAGCCAATGCAAGCAGACTTTGTGTACATAAGCTAACTTGCGGTTAGCATTTGGCAGGGACTCAGGGACTCTCCGACCGTCCTTGGCAAGGACTTTCTGACTGTTCTCCGCCCTCCCTATTATCCTTGAAATGGACCAAAATAGATGTTTTTACAAAATGATGTTATTTATGTTTAACCTTGAGCCATCAACTAGAGACATCCTGCAAGGCGCACAGGCAAGAGCAAGCATAGCTGGTTTACAGAAGCTAACATATGCAAGTTATAGCAAGACATAAAACTTTTCTTACAGACATTATTTTAAACAAGTTTTGGGTAAGGGCCTTTATCACACCTGGGTATAAAGGCAGGAAGTGTGGTTACCTGAGGAGGGGTCCTTTTTCTTTTTCTTTAAAAGAAGACTTGCCTATTTTTTTTATTTATACAGAAAAGCTGGGAGCTAGCCGTCTTTGGTTTTTTTGCTTACACAAGCACAAGCCTGTGACCATAGAGCTGTAGGGTACAGAAATATTCAGCAGCTTGCATTGGAACAAGATGGGCTAATGATGTTACCTGTAACATTCCCCACTGATTTTAAGCATGAGAGCAAATCCTTGCTCATGGATCGATATCTGGACCTCTGTTAAGATCCTTAAGATCCTCCAGATCTTCCAAGGGAATAAATCAGTTAGACTAAAAACAGGCGAACTAGGAAAAACTACAGCAGTTAAGTTTACACCTGTTGTGTTCAAGGACGTTAACGTATGGCGAAATGGATCTCCTACCTAGGTTATTTCCCAGGTAAAATTATAAATAGCATGAGGATTTGCAGTGACATAGTTTAAAGTTTGAACCAAAATACTCAAAACAGTTAACCAGAGCATTTTTTAAGTCTAATCCTGGTAGGGTGGTCAGTCTGCTGGATTGTCCATTGGTCCTCTGAGGCATCCTCTGTAGGTGGAACAGGTTTTACGTGAGTCCAGTGGATTCAGGTGCTTTTTTCGGCTATCTCGACAGCCGTGGGGGTGTAGAGAATCACCTGGAAGGGTCCAGTCCAACGGGCCTTGAGAGTAGCTTTTTATGTATACCAGGTCCCTGGGCTTGAAGGGGTGTAAGTCCCCCTTTGTTTCCTGGACAATGTCCTCGGTATCGGGTTTCAGTTATCTTCTGTTGTATCTTTTTGCTGTTTACTTGAGCGTAGCTTGGGTACTGGTTTACCAGAGATTTAATTATTTCTCCCATTTTGTGGAAAGTATATTCAGTTTTAAGGAGCTCCAGCAGTTTAGTGTTTTTCCAAGTGGGTGGCTTGGTGTAAGCATAAAGCTAGGTCGATCCCCCAGCGCTTTTGGCATAAAGATTGCTTCATCTGGGGGTCTAAGCCAATTTCCAGCTGAGCCCGGGCTGGCTCCTAGCCTCTTCTGGCAGTTGAGGCTCTGGAAGGATGGCAGCGACCAATGCAGTCCCCACTGGTTTTAGTGCTGCCTCTTTGGCTGTCTGATCAGCAAAGTTATTGCCCTTGATTTCCATAGATTGGCCTCGTTGATGTGCCTTGCAATGGATAATGGCAACTTTAGTGGGGTACCAGATAGCCTCTAGCAGCGCTAAAATCTGTGGTATGTTTTTGATGGCCTTTTCCTCAGAAGTTAACAGTCCCCGCTCTTTGTATAGTGCCCCATGGATGTGAGCAGTTGCAAAAGCGTACCTGTTGTCTGTGTAAATATTTACAATCTTGTCCTTTCCCAGCTGGAAGGCTTCTGTCAGGGCTATAAGTTCTGCCCGTTGTGCTTATGTGTCAGGTTGTAAGGGCTGAGACCATTTTACCCCTTTGGTGGTGGCCATCGCCACACCAGCATATCAGACTCTATTGACCATGAAGCTACTGCCATCTGTGAAGAGAGTTAGATCTGCTTCTTTCCAGGGGCTCTCCTCCAGGTCAGGATGAGTCCCCTGGAAACAGGATAACAAGTCCAAGCAATTGTGCAGTGGCATGCTGGGGTCTGAGTCAGGCAGCAGGGTGGCTGGGTTGGTGGATGTAGGTGGAGCAAATCTAATCTTTTCAGGGTCCAGTAGCTGGGCTTGGTAATGGGTTATGTGTGCATCAGAAATCCACTTTACTGGGGGAGATTAAAGCAGAGTCTCAGCCCCATGAGGAGTTACAATGAGGAGCTCCTGTCCCAAAGTCAATTTGTGTGCCTCCCTAGCCAGGATAGATATTGCGGCGGTGGCTTGGAGGCAAATTGGCCATCCAGTAGCAACCGGGTTTAACCTTTTAGACAAGTATGCCACCATTTTTTTTTTCCACTCATCTGATTGCAGATGCTGTTAAAAATCAAAACTTTTTGCAATTTTACTAAGCATCTGGTCAATATTTCAAGAAAATCTTTTTCTAACATAGGGGAAATTTAGTTCTATATCAGTGTCTTTTTAATATTAAAGTTCAGTCTTTAGAAAAACTTAGCCAATTGCCTTTTAATTATAGTCATTTTAATCATACACAAAATTCTTTCATAAATTCGCTGTTCACAAACCATTATTACAACTTACTCAGACCTTTGATGACATGCTTTAGATTTTTGTTTGTCCTATAATTCTCACTTCCTAAATAACCAGTCATTTTGCTTTAGGACAAAAGTTCACTACACAATATGCTTTCTCACAATGAAATATCCTCTTTCCTTTTTAGCTTTTTTAACCACAACTACATCTCTATGTCTATAGCTTTCTTCATATCTTCTCTTTTCTTGCATACTGATTTCCTTTTTCACCAACAATACTAAATTAGCCTTATTTACTTAAAAATTGTATGATCAAAGATCATTCTGTTTTAGACTGGGCTTATAACTTTAACCTTAAAACCTCTAGCAAGGACAAATGTAATCCTGTTTGACCAGTAAACTGAGGCAGATAATTCCGAAAACATTTCTCATAGCAGTGTGATTTTTTTAAAAAGCCTTTTTAACTTTTTTTTTTTTTTTTTTTTTTTTTTTTAGTTTTAGTTTAAAGTTTACATTTAGCTAGAACTGGCTGAGTAGTATAAGAAAAACAGAATCTCCAAGTGGCCTTGATTCTTTTAACAGGTTTTTCTTTATCTTGTCTGAAATGCCATAGACAGGGAGTTTCTGTTTTAACACTTGCAGAATTCTGCGCACAGATAGACAAATTTTGTCCAGAGACTTAGCTAATTATAGTGTTCGGTTTTTTAAAGCTTGCCAGGAGAAACTGAGAAAAAAAATAATTTCTTTTAGTCATCAGATCTTTAATGACCAAAAGGCACAAACTTAGTTACTCAAACACAAACAGACAAACAAATTTTGTTTAACTGGTTCACAAGCCCACTGGTTGATAGACTTGGGTACATCATCTTTTTCTACAGGAGACAGCCTTACTCAGGAATGATGTGTCAGTGGTTTAACTCCTGCAGGCTTTAAAGCAGTATGAGTTGTAAGTAAGACATCGAAAGGCCCGTGCCATTTACCTGTTGGCTGGTGTTCTGGACCTTGTTTTTTTTTTCAGATTTTTAAAAAGACTTTGTCTCCCAGCTGGAAAGGGTGCAAAGGCTCATCAGAGAAGGAGGGATTCTGGTTTTTCCAATTATATAAGTCACTCGTGGTAAAGGGAATGTAGACCATAAAGGGTCCTTGGGCACTGGGGGCCTGGTGTAAGGGCAAAAGGAGGGCAGGAGATGCGAGCTATGAGGGGTCCGTGTTTGCGAGTCAGGTACAAGGTCTCACCAAGGCCTCATCTGGTTTCTGTTCTCATCTTCGCTGTTATCTCAGGACCCTGCAAGATTTTGATTTGTGCCAGTGTACTTGGCTAGTGCCCAAGGTCAGCTTCCAGTCATTTGGCCTTGATCACTTCTCAAAATTCTACAAGACTCAAAGAAAGAACTGTTAGCTTTGCAAAGTACTAATTAGCTTCTCAGTCTTGTTTTTCTACTTAGTAAGTGAGATAAGAAAGTCATGGGATGGGAAGCAAAAGTAGAGAGAAAAAAAACCTGTCCTTTAAAAAATCCTCCCCACCCCCGTAGCCCAGGCAGCTTTAGATTCCAACATGGCTTCAGTCCTGCTCACTCCAACAATTCCCCACTGTCAATAGTTCCTTTCATTTCTATGGAATGGGCCACTGACTCATCTGACTGCTTCAAGCTATTTTCAGGGTGCAGTAGCGGTTAATGTGGAATGGAACTATTTGACATGATGGAGGACATAGCTTTTGGTACCCAGCTGGAGTGGTGCAGAGGATCAAGGGCATTTGTTTATCTATTGTCTTAACAGTTGATTGACAACAGGTGGCTTACTCAGAGTTAGCAAGCTATACATTAATTGGTAATCAAGAATTTTAAGAACTAACATGAATCCTTTGTTTAGGAACAGGATGTCTTATCCAAGTCATGAGAACTTCCTTCAAGTTTATGAAACTTTAGAGAACTGCTTCTGTAGACAAGAGATCATTTCCCCCTTTTCAATCAAAACATTTCTCATGGAAGCATTGAAGATGAATTTTCTGATTGAAAAGGTTTTACTTTTCTTTGTATGGATGCCTCAGTGCTAGGAAGACTCATGCCCCATGTCGGGGGGAAGATGAAATAGCAGTTACACCAAATTAGGGCAACACAAAGTGGGGTCAGGAATTTAGAAGAGACATGCTATTTTATAATCAACCTTTTAAATTGTATACTGTTATAGAAAGAGAGCAAATTCTTATTATATTTATTTAAATAGCCACATTGCCATAAAAATCAGAAGGATACTCACAAATAGTTTTCAAATTTTGGAGGAATCAAAGAGGAAAAAAGGGAATATTTCTATCTTTGTTGATAAAGTACATTTTACCAAATTGCTGTAAGTTATAGATAGCTTAAAGACAAAGTTTTCTTAAATCTGGAAAACAAAACATTTAAGTAAAGAACAAACAATGAAAGTTACAAAACATTTATATCAGTTACTTAACTTTGTGTACTTAATTTTTGCTTTGCTTGATCTTAATTAGTAGTTCTATAAACTCATCAGATTTCTTTCTAGACTTTTGAAAATCTTTTATTCTGTCCATCGATCTTAGAGTTATTTGACACTTGTGTTTAAGAGTACTTGTTAGAGTCTTTTGCATGAACCTGATCTGGGTGCCCAGGCTTCCCAAAAATGACCCTCCGTACTGCCTGGGCTAAAGACAAATTAGTTGTTTTTTCAGAGGGCCACCCAACATGGAACGCCGGCCAATCAATCTCACATAGTGTCTGCAGTGTTCCTGAAGACACTGAGACTTCATAGCTGGCAGCCTTCTCCTGAAAAGTTTGAAAATTGGTTAGAAAGCAATCAAGGACGGTCCATGATGAGGACGATCCTTGACCCATGTTAACCTGTGAAGCAAAAAATGGCCAAGCACTTAAAACTGACAAAGCCACAACAACACACAGCCACAGACTTACTATAAGCACAAAGACAGAGAAAATAACCAAGTTTGGCCACCAAAGGAGGCCACCAAGTGAACCACAGTGACATCTCACTGGGTTCAGGGGACCGGCATGAGCAACTGCATCCAGTCTGGCCAGATTCCCCACCAAAAGAGTCGACTCACCAGGTTCAGTTGCAGGCGCCATGAGACAAAGTTGGCCGATACCCCAGGAGTTCTACCAAATAGGTTGGAA
Source organism: Galeopterus variegatus (assembly GCF_000696425.1). Classification (NCBI taxonomy): domain Eukaryota; kingdom Metazoa; phylum Chordata; class Mammalia; order Dermoptera; family Cynocephalidae; genus Galeopterus; species Galeopterus variegatus. The sequence continues at coordinate 23,808 of NW_007729618.1, read as the reverse complement.
ACTATGACTGGGCCAGGACTGGGCTCTCCACAGGCTGGGAGGAAGAACTCCAGGGCTGAGGAATGTCTCTCAGGAGCTCTCCCCTAGAGTCTGTCCAACTCAGCCGGAGGTCCACAGTCATTGGCAGCCTTCTGAGTGTGTGGAGAAAAATATCTCACTGGGGCCTCCAAAATGTTGTAGCTAAGGTTCAAAGGAGACACGCTCAGAAGGAGTTTTAAAGATTTATTCCGGCAGCCGGGACCACAGCAGCCAATTCAAGCTGCGGCCCTGAGCCTGATTTACTTTCAGTTTTTATCCTTAGTTGGGTGCGATCAGGTGATTGCCTGTTTTGCGTTCAGCCAATGCAAGCAGGCTTTGTGTACATAAGCTAACTTGCGGTTAGCATTTGGCAGGGACTCAGGGACTCTCCAACCGTCCTTGGCAAGGACTTTCTGACTGTTCTACACCCTCCCTATTATCCTTGAAATGGACCAAAATAGATGTTTTTACAAAATGATGTTACTCATGTTTAACCTTGAGCCATCAACTAGAGACATCCTGCAAGGCGCACATGCAAGAGCAAGCATAGCTGGTTTACAGAAGCTATCATATGCAAGTTATAGCAAGACATAAAACTTTTCTTACAGACATTATTTTAAACAAGCTTTGGGTAAGGGCCTTTATCACATCTGGTGTTTTAGTCCGTTTTGTGTTGCTATAACAGAATTACTTGAGACTGGGTAATTTATAAAGGAAAGAGGTTTATTAGGCTTACGATTCTGGGACAGCTGCATCTGGCATGGACCTCAGGCTGCTTCTACTCATGGCGGAAAGTGACAGGCAGCCAGCGGTACAAGCAGATCACATGGCAACAGGAAACAAGAGAGAGGAAGCAAGAGAGAGAGAGAAGGTGCCAGGCTCTTTTTTAAGCAACGAGCTCTCATGGGAACTAATAGGTTGAGAACTCACTCCTTAACCCCCCCTCCCCCAGGGAGAGCATTCATCCATTCACGAGGGATCCGTCCCCATGACTCAATCAGTTTCCAACACTGCCAATTGGAGATCAAATTTCCACATGAGTTTTGGAGGGGACAACACATCCAAACTCCATCACCTGAGTATAAAGGCAGGAAGTGTGGTTACTTGAGGAGGGGTCCTTTTTCTTTTTCTCTAAAAGAAGACTTGGGGCCGGCCTGGTGGTGCACTGCTACAGTGCGCTGCTTGGGAGTGCGGTGGCACTCCCGCTGAGGGTTCGGATCCCACATACAGACCGGCCGCTCACTGGCTGAGCGAGGTGCGGGAGCAACACCGAGGGTTGCTATCCCGTTGCCGGTCCTGATCCGGTACGGGTGCGACACTGAGGGTTGCGATCCGTTGCCGGACATGAAAAAAGACAAAAAGGAAATAAATAAATAAATAAATAAATAAATAAATAAATAAATAAATAAATAAAAGAAGACTTGCCTATTTTTTATTTATACAGAAAAGCTGAGAGCTAGCAGTCTGTGTTTTTTTTTGCTTACACAAGCACAAGCCTGTCTCTATGGAGAGCTGTAGGGTACAGAAATATTCAGCAGCTTGCATTGGAACAAGATGGGCTAATGATGTTACCTGTAACATTGAGAATAGTCAGATTCATAGAGACAAAAAGTAGAATGTTGGTTACCAGGGGCCAGGGTTGGGGGAGATGTCAGAGCTGTGCATCCATGGAAAATGGTGTGGGAATATTAGGAAGCTGATTCTCCATTCAGAGGGGCTGTGGAGAATCTCCATGTGTGTGGCAGGGTCCCGGGGAAGCCTTCCTGAAAATCCCTATTCCAGTATTCTCTGGATTGCATGTACTTGTCAATCGCCCCTGGGAATGATTGGACGTTTTATGGGAATGCTTATGCTCTTGTATGTCTAGTGTGAGGTGGCAGTTTCAGTACCCCCATTTTTGGAAATACCCTTTAATAATGATACAAATGAAATTACATTTTTCTTGGTTAATGAAACTGGCCTTTTGGGAAACTTCTCAGTTTATAAAAATAAGTTTGATCTGATTAATGTAACCCAGGTAAAAATGTTGAACAGTACACCTGGGTCCATGATTTGTTTTAACCGTTGTTCAGAAAAGAAGATACATGTTTACTTTACTGGCAGCTGCTCAGTTTTTTCTTTGGACTTTGCCAGTAGCAGTTGAGTTTTCTGAGTTTTCTATTTGGACTGCTTAGCTCTTAGACATGTGTGTGTTGAATAAAGCTTACTATTCCTTCAGCCAAGGCTCCAAAGACCTTTTTGCTGGTTACCTAGCTCATGGACCTGTGTGTGAAAGGTTTGTGAATGGGCGGGAGGGGCCTCTGAGCTCCAGAGACAGCCCTAGCTCTACAATTGGCAAAGTCAGCAGGATTCTGAGCAGGTACAGGAGCCAAAAAGCCCTTGGAAGAAGGAGGAAATGTGGCTACTTTTGAATGTGCTGTGCCCTATGGCCACTTTCCTGTTGACTGGGATCTGGTTGCTGCTCACTGTAATGCAAGGCAGCATAGACCAGGCACTGCAGCAGAGATCCCCTTGGGAGGGGGGAGGAAATGTGGCTGTCTTTGAGCATGTGGTGCCCAGTGCTCACTTTTCTGCTGACTGGAGCCTGGCTCACTATACTGCAAACTGATTGAGAGCTGAAGAAGAAAGCAGAGTTGTTGCAAGCATGGACAATTATCCCAGAGGATGACGTGCAGTGACTGGAAGATACAAAGTGGAAAGCAGAGTTGTTGGAAACGTGGATAAATGTCCTGGAGAGCCAGAAGCCAGCCGGCGATGGCGGGGCAAGAAGGCGAGCGCAGGATTAGAAAAGAGACAAGAGACACAAGATGGGGTCAGGAGGACAAACAGTCTCGAGGAGCTGCTGCACTTTATTCAACAGGCATTTCTCTTTATATACTTTTTTAAGTGCATGTCTAAACAAAGGGTTACAAATTCTGTGTAAGCAACAGGATGTGGGAGTTTACAGAAATAGCACACACTCCCAGGTTCTCAGGAATGCTCCAAGGTCAAAAGTCTAGACTTCCTCAAAAACATCTCCAGCTATTTTCAAAACAATTCTCTTTGATTTCATGAAG
>NW_007729618.1:18276-19641 GCF_000696425.1 Galeopterus variegatus | reverse complement strand
GTGAACCAGGGTTCTGAAAGATTAACAGGAAGCATAACAAAGGAGCATTGATACAGTACCATAAGATTCTCTTCTTTAGACAGGTTCATTACACAATTTTGTAATGTACATGAAGAACATTTTATGAAGTACATGGAATCATTATATGAAATATTTACTTGTCCTGTCATTAACATAAAAGGGTCCGGAACACAAGCTTTTACCCATCGATACCATATATACCTGAGCACAACAAGTTGGATGTTACCTCTTTCATCTCTGGTCGTGTCATTACTTCCCATGGCAGCGGCCAGACGCCATAACCCCCGCTGTACCAGTCCCGTACCCAGTGTCCATAGTCCTTCTGTCATAAGTCCTGGGGGCTGGCCCGCAGGCCGGGCTTCCCACTGGTATCCTCCCCAATCAATAATTTGATGTCCTCCGGAAACATTCCAAGCTGTCCCGTTTTTTCCTCGACAAGCTAGCCAGGCTGGTTGTTTTGAGTGATTTCGATTGTCTGGTTCACACAATCGCACCGCCAAAGGAAGTCCTTGAGATGAATTATGGGCTCCATCATCTGGCAGTCCTACCATGAAAATGTCCCATTGAGCCAAATTTGATGTTAACAATAAGTAAGAATTTCGTTCAATGACACTTTCTTGAACATACCCAGTTTTCCTTGTACTATTTACAAAAACACAAGCCATTACGTCTTTTTTACGAGTCAAACAAATGGGGAGACTTAAACTCTGTCCTTCATAAGAAAAATTGAATACACTTTGGGCATAAATGTGTGCACTAGAAGATCCCCCTAAGGCCCAAGTATCATTAGTATATACTGGCACCTCACGATCATTCCACTCCACGGGGTGGAGCGGAGGGGGGTCAGGGACGTATGCCCAATAATTTGTTCCATCAGCTATACCAGACTGACAGGATAACAAAGCCATCATGGCTAACAACAGGGAGGCAGGAGTGACAGGTTGACAAGTCTCTACGAGCAGAGAGCGGGCCTCATGAGTGAGTTTTTTCATCTGTCCCCATGTTGGGAGCTGGGCCGTCCGCGTTCTCGGGAGACCGTCTGCTGTGTCCTCCAGGGTGAGACGTCTCATCCCTGCTGTCAATGATGGGGTTTGCGTGGCGTACCAGCCTCTCTGGGAGCCAGCGCGGACTTTCAGCATCCTGTGGAAAAACACAAACATGCCCTCGTCCCCAAATGAGTACAAGGTCGGGGCCGTGCCATTCATTTGTCATAGGGTCCCTCCAGCGCACACAAGGCCGGGCAGGAGTTTGACCTGAACTCCAAAAGCGCTGGGCAGCAGAACGGCCATGATCATCTAAAATCAAAAAATTCAGAACAAATAATGCATGGGCTAGGTGATTGGC
>NW_007729618.1:6816-17539 GCF_000696425.1 Galeopterus variegatus | reverse complement strand
TTAACTCCATAATGTGGAACTGATAATAGAGAAGGACAAGTTCGAGAAGATAACACAATATCTCTAGCGGCAGCACGAGAAATTCGAAACTGTAAGCGCAGAGTATGGCTATTCTGATGATGCAAGGCATGAGATTGCTGGGCCAGCTGTGTTTGAGATAAATAGACATGTGTTAAAGAGTCAGCTTGACAATTGCCTGCCGTCAATGGGCCAGGCAAGTCAGAGTGAGCACGAAGATGTCCAAAATAACACCTACGAGATCTGGAATGTAAAAGTCGTTGGATGTCAGAAAACAAAGAAAAAACAACATGATTAGATGTACCTATATCAGGAAGTCTCTATACATTGTAAGGCATTGATAACATATTTGCTGTCAGAGTATAAATTAAAAGATTCATCAGGCAGATCAACGAGAACTCGATGTACAGCACAAAGCTCCACTTCTTGGGCAGAGTGAAAGGAAGTCTGCCATGTGCAGGGGCATCCATTGATCACATAAACAGCAATCCCATTAGAAGATCCATCTGTAAAAACGAGGGAAGCACAAGATAATGGTGTAGAGGAAACAATTCGTGGAAAGACAACTGGGTGGACAGAGAGAAATTGTAAAAATTTATTTTTAGGATAATGGTTATCAAGCTGTCCAGGGAAACACGCCAAGGAAATAGCCCAAGAATCAGAATTTTGATACAACCAAATAATTTGTTGTTTTGTATAAGGGACATAAATAACGGAGGGTTCCCTGCCGGAATAACGGCAAGAATCTTGACGGCCTTGTTGAATTAATATTGCCACCAATTCAAAATAAGGTGTGAGAGATCGGATTGAGGACGTTGGAAGATGGATCCAACGCATGGGTCTTTCTTGGGTTAAGACAGCTATTGGGTTTTGGGCAGTGGGCAAAATATACAAATCCCAACTTTTAGAATAATCACAATAGGAAGCTTGTTGAGCAGAAAGAGCAGCTTCAACTAATTCCAATGCATTACGGGCTTCAGGTGTTAATTCACGGGGTGACGTAGGTGATGAATCACCTTTCAAAATATTAAACAAGGGTTTTAATTGTCCAGTAGTAATATGCAAATAGGGACGGACGCAATTAATATCCCCAAGCAATTTTTGAAAATAATTTAATGTGCGCAAATGATCGTTACAAAGATGAATTTTCTGACAAGAAAATGTTCTTGGCTGAAGATGATACCCCAGATAAGAAAATGGGGGAGATTGCTGAACCTTCTCAGGTGCGAAAATTAAGCCTGACTGTGATAATTGTTGGCGAGCATGAGAGTAAAAGACCCTCATGATGATGTGCCAAGAGAATATCATCCATATAATGGATAATATAAACAGTAGGAAACTGTAGTCGAGTCTGTTGAAGTGCAGAGGCAACAAACTTTTGGCATAATGTAGGGCTGTTAGCCATCCCCTGAGGTAAAACACGCCAACAGTAGCACTCCATAGGTTGTTGAAAATTTACAGCTGGAACACTAAAAGCAAAACGTTTGCAATCCTGTGGCGTCAAAGGAATAGTATAAAAGCAATCTTTAAGATCAATAATAATCCTCTAAGTATTATTAGGGATGGCAGCAGGCGATGGCAGGCCAGGCTGTAAGGCTCCCATAATTACCATAGTTTTGTTAACCTCTCTGAGATCTTGTAATAATCTCCATTTGCCTGACTTTTTCTGAATTACAAAGATGGGAGAATTCCAGGGAGAATTAGTAGACTCAATGTGCCCTTGTGCCAACTGTTGCTGCACCAGTTGTCGGGCAGCAGTAATTTTTTCTGTAGTCAGGGGCCATTGGTGAACCCACACAGGCTCCTCTGATTTCCATTCTATAGGATCCGCGTGGGATGCAGGACGATCAAAGGCCCCCATCAAAAATACCCCAAACCGGCGTTCGTAGGCCTGGGTTTTGGGATAATTGGGGAAAGGCATCCTTGATTATTCTTCCCCAAGCCCTGAAATGGCAGAAGTCCTTGATTTAATAATTGAGTAGTGACCTGGGGATCAGGGCTATATAAATATACACCCATAGCTGACATTATATCACATCCCCAGAGGTTAACTGGTAAATCAGGTAAAATATAAGGTTGGAAATGTCCATTATGGGCTTCTTTGTCTTCCCATCTTAAGATTTTACTACTAATCTGGGGACTTTGAGATTGACCTATACCTTGAAGTGCAGTAAAAGCGGCTTGTGTTGGCCACGAACGGGGCCAGTGTTTTTCAGATATGACTGATACATCTGCACCAGTGTCCAAAATGCCAGTAAATTGGTGGCCTTCAATCATAATAGTTAGGCTAGGGTGGTTCTGAGAGATTGACTGTACCCAATAAACATCAGACGAACCAAACCCCTTTTTCCCTCATGGGACTAAGGACTTTACATGTCCTTGCTTATTTATGGGGACAAGCAACAATTGAGCAACTCGTGAATCTTGAGATATAACAACAGGAGATTGGGGGGCATATGCCATAACTTTAATTTCCCCAGTATAGTCTTCATCTATAACCCCAGGGGCTACCATCAATCCTCTGAGAGTTGTACTGCTGCGACCCAGAATTAAACCAACTGTACCCGGGGGCAAAGGACCATGCACTCCAGTGGGAAGTGCTTGAACCCCTATATTAGGGGTTAATACTGTGTAGGAGGTGGAACTGAGGTCCAATCCTGCGCTGCTTGGGGTTGCTCTGTACAGTTCGGTGACAGATCGTGAGCCTGTAGGGGCAGCCCCTGAGGCTGTCCCTGGAGAGCCCCATAACATTGTTGAGGGGCCTGGGGCTGGCCCCGCTTCCCGTTTCCCTGCAATGGAGGGAGAACATTACCCTGTTTATCAGTTTTTGATTGGCGCTCTTTAACCCAATGTTTGCCTTTATGACAACGGGGGCAGATGCCAGGGGCGTTAGCAGAGCTATTTTGCCCAGGTGTCGTAGGGCCATTAGCACAAAGAGTGCATTGACGGGCATGATGTCCCATTCTCCCACAAGAAAAACAACTTCCTGGAGGGCCTGGAATCCTCTTGCCTCTTTTTGCCAATTGCTGCTGATATAAAATTTGTTGGACTGTTTTACCCTGCAAAGCAGCAGCGAGAGTAACCCCCATATTATAAGTGGGCCCTATGTCTTGGCACAAACGGACATAGTCTGAAAGATTGCCTTTGTGCTGAAACGGTCGAAGGGCAGCCTGGCAAGCAGAATTAGAAAAGAGACAAGAGACACAAGATGGGGTCAGGAGGACAAACAGTCTCGAGGAGCTGTTTTTCTTTATTCAACAGGCATTTCTCTTTATATACTTTTTTAAGTGCATGTCTAAACAAAGGGTTACAAGTTCTGTGTAAGCAACAGGATGTGGGAGTTTACAGAAATAGCACACACTCCCAGGTTCTCAGGAATGCTCCAAGGTCAAAAGTCTAGACTTCCTCAAAAACATCTCCAGCTATTTTCAAAACAATTCTCTTTGATTTCATGAAGCTTCATCAGCTGGATGCAGCTGGATGAGAGCTGTGTCCCCTAGGGGAACCCTGCATTCAGGGCAGCTCCCTGTTTCCAACACTGGAGGATGACGTGCAGTGACTGGCCACTCCAGCCTCTCACACCAGGAAAGACAATGAACCCAGTGGTGAGTTGGAGGAGACCATGCATCTGTAGGCATGATCTGTCATGCATCAGAAAATGAAGCACAAGCAGTGTATGGGACTGGGTGGGCAATCAGTAGGAAATCCACAAGTGACCCAATTCGCCACCTATGTCCCATATACCCAGGTTGAGTTAGTTCACTTGGAGAGACAGTTCTGGCAGAAACAGGGGGAGCCCCTGGCTGCTTGGCTGTTGTGGTTATGGGACCTAGGGGTGGATAGTGTGATATGCTCTGGTGAAGAGATGGAAAAATTGGCCTCCATCCCCATACACCCATCCCTGAGGCAGTGGCTACAGAATAGACACCAATATGCACAGGGGCCAGGTAATCACTCCTTAATGGAATGGGTGAGTGCAACTGCCTGAACCATGTGGGCAAATGCTGGAGAACTGCCCAAGATTGTTAGTAAATGGCAAACATATGCTGAGTTGTTCCAAATCATTCAAGAGCTGTGAATGTGGCAGTTCATGTTTAATGTGAACACTGGTGGCCCAGATGATGAAAATTTACAGGCAGCATGAGAGACATAGAGCTACAAAGTGCCCCATCAATGTCCTTTGGGTCACTGATGGCCATACTGGCCCCATACATTGGTCGTCCTATACATGAGGTAATGACCATGATTGCCAGCCTGGGTGAAGTAGAGGAGAGGAGATAAGCAAAAGGGGTCCAAAAGGGGCTAAGACCAAGCCCCCAATAAATACTCAGGATTTTACCCTGAAGGGACCAAGCAAAACTTGCCATTAGCAGATGTGGCTTGACTTGCTTGCAGCAGGGGTTGGTAGAAAGAAAATTGACCGGCAGCCAAATGTGGTTCTGTTTGCTTTGTGGCAGCAATTGCACCCTGAACAGCATTTCACTAAACGTCTGGAAACAGGTATCAAGGCATGTTCAATGGATTTAAAAGACTTTTTGTTTGCTCCTGAGGAGGTGGATGATATGTTCAGTTTCAAATAGGAAGCGGGCCGAGGTACCTGTCTTTGGGGGGCAGGCAATGACCAGAGGCCTCATGTTGAATTGGCAATGATGAAGCTGATGTGCTGGCTAAGGTAAGGTGGCTGGGGAGAGCTCCAGCAGCTGATGTGGCTGGGTAGCTACATTGGAGAATATAGCATGCTGGCTGCAGGACCACGTGGTCAATGGCTAGCCGGGTGCAATAAAAACCTGAAAAAGAACGCTCCTGATGAGCAGACAGGTGCCCTGATGGGCAAATAACTCATGTGAGAGTGACCCTGACACAGTGGCAGGTGGATCTTATGGGACCTCTGCCAAAGTCAGAGAATTATTGGTCTTCTGTTTGTATGGCCTTGTGGGGTCCCAAACCAGGTAAGACACCTGTTCCTGCAACCATCCTTTCTCAGGATGGCAAGCTGGCATGTATGTTACCAGAGGGGTGAGAACTTCCCCTATTGGTACCAATAACCCTTCTGTCTTTTCTCCCATAGTGTTCTGGCTGCAGGCACTGCACCAGAGTCAGCTGGGCCCACACATACATTGGTGTGATCATCTCCTGAATATGCACTGAACATTCCATCAGTCTGACTACAAGATTCCCATGGAAAATCACACCAATGATGACTACTAACTGGACATGTGTGGCTAAAGGACAGAGCTACAGGACAAGCCTTAAGGATAAGACTTAAGGCATATCAAACAGACAATAGGTTATATAAACATAAGGGTCATTTATCCTTCCTAAGGGAATATTGTGGAAGATTTTGAACACGTAGATTGTATGGCAAGGGGCCTTGAAGGAGTGGATTGTGGGGAAAATAGAATAATTTAGTCAGGCCCCTTTGGCTCAGGTCTGGCTGGGGGTGGTGCAGTGCATTTCTTGTAAACAAGTTGTGTGTGGGCAGAGTTAGCGTGCATGGGCACCAACCTATCTTTTTAGTTTTGTTGCTATTGTGTGTTCTTGAGTTGTGAAGCAACACCTGAATTGCTGGTCGGCAGAGAGCTCATGTCTAAAAATAGAACATATTTACTTTACTGGCAGCTGCTCAGTTTTTTCTTTGGGCTTTGCCAGTAGCATTTGAGTTTTCTGAGTTTTCTCTTTGGACTGCTTAGCTCCTAGACATTTGTGTGTTGACTAAAGCTTACTATTCCTTCAACCAAGGCTCCAAGGAACTTTTTCCTGTTACCTAGCTCATAGACCTGCATGTAAAGGGTTTGTGACCCACTCTGGACAATGGACTTGTAGGGTCTATGAGCTCCAGACACAGCCCTAGCTCTCCATGCATCATGTTTGGGTTTAATGTATATTCGATAATAAAACCATTGGCTCAGTTGCTTAGAATGCAGTGCTGATAACACCAAGGTCAAGGGTTTGGATCTCTATACCAGCCAGCTGCCAAAAGAATAAAAAGAAAACTGTTTTTTTTCTCTACTACTTTTGTGGAGAGGATGTCCGAGTTTGAAGAAGATTTTGTTTTTAATTCTATTTCCCCAACAATGACAAAAGTAGAGTTAGTGTGTTGCAGAAAAATTTCCAAAGAAACATCAGACATTCAGAGAGATGGAAAGTCAGAAGGTTTATTACACTAGTGGGACCCAGGTGAACTCACATTCTGAATTCCTGGGGCCTTAAGTGCAGGGAGAGTTGTGGTTTTATACCTTTCTCGAGTAGTCATGTTAGCTTTTTCATCAGTTCTGCCTGTGTCCAGGTAGAGTCACCCAAGCTGGGGGCTTCATCAAGCAGGTGTACAGACACAGGAAATGTGGGTAGGAGATCTTTGTAAATTTAGCAGGCCCTTCTCTGAAACAAGCAAGCAGCAGAGTTACAGAAGCAAAAGATGCAACCAACTGTTTGACCACTAATCCAACTCTCAGGGGTCTTCTGCTAACAAGCACATTCCTGCTGCTAAGTCACATAAAAAAAGGTCCTCAGCTAAAAATCTACTTCTCAGGTCCCAACAAGTGAATGAAAGCATTTCATTCACTTTGTGTTAAAGTTCATAGAAAAGCTATCTTCTGAAAATGACTTTTGAAAATAAAATTGTAAAACCACATTCATCCACTGTGTTGGTTTCAGAGAGAAAGAAGTGGGAGAAATGAAAGATTATAGACCAGACTTTTCCTAAGTAAAAGCCACTTTCAGATATAACCATTGTTACATGGATGTAGCTCATTCAATATTATTGTGTATATAGTGGGCAAACTAAAGTCCTTATTGGAAACATCTAGGCTTTCTAGATCTTTAGAAGTGCACAGCATATAAAAATACAGGTAGAGGTCTGGCTGGCTAGCTCAGTTGGCTAGAGAATGATGTTGGTAACACCAAGGTGAAGGGATTCAGATCTTCATACCAGCCAGCTGCCACAAAAAAAAAAAAAAAAGAAAAAGAAAAAAGAAAAGAAAAGAAAAGAAAAAGAAAAAGTAGAGGTAGTAAAATAACATGTTTTGTAAACATCCTTTAGCTAAAATTTATATGAAATAGTGTCTTTTGGAAACAGAATGGTCAAACCATGTCTCTTGCAGTACATATTGCTTCTGTGCTGATTTGGAGAGGAGGTGAGGCACCCAGGCTTGCACAGCTGCACCCCGCCCTGGTATCATGCATGCCCAGCTGCACTCCACTCTGCTGCAATGGCTAACTGATCCGGGACTTTCCAACCCTGAGAGAAAAACATCACCATATAAGGTTGCCCTTTGCAACACTGTAAAAACCAGGAAGTGAAAACTATATAAAAGAAACTGCCCTGCTGTACTCAGGGCTCAGCCTTTGTGACATGAGACTGCTGAGCTGTTGTAGGTATCAATAAATTGCTTCCTGCCTCAAGCCTCAGTGTCCAGCTTCTTGCAAGTTCACTGTAATACACTGCCACAGAAGGAGGAGAGAGCAAAGCACTCTATATCGGTGTCTTTATAGTTAGATAAGATGAACCATCATCCTCTTAAGTTCTGCATATTTTAATTTGCTCTGTGCATAAAGGACAACCAAGTCCAAAATTTACATCTAGTCTTTGTAGGTATTAAAGAAGTTGCTGGTGTATGGTGAAAGTAGAGTTGGTAAACTAATATATTGTGTATACTTTGTGTTAAAATTCATGGGAAAGACTGTGTTCAGAAAACAACCTGAAGTGAAATTGTTAAATCCCCTCTAAGCATTACAAAGGCTACACTTACTCAGAAGGTTGAGGGGTGAGAAAAGGAAGGATTCTATGCCAGAATGCTCCTATTTAGAAGCCTTTGTTACATGCATATAGTTTATTCAGTGCTATGGTGTGTATAGTGGACAAACTCAAGCCTTATTTGAAAAGGGTCTCTCTAGATGTTTAGAAGTGCACAACAGGGCCGGCCCATGGCTCACTTGGGAGAGTGTGGTGCTGATAATACCAAGGCCATGGGTTCAGATCCCATATAGGGATGGCTGATTAGCTCACTGGGTGAGCATGGTGCTGACAACACCAAGTCAAGGGTTAAGATCCCCTTACCAGTCATCTTAAAAAAAAAAAAAAAAAAAAGAAGAAGTGCATAACAAATGTTAAAAATAGACGTTGCAAAAAACAACAACAAACAAACAAACAAACAAACACTCTTAAATATCTTTTCTGTAAAGTGTAGTCTTATAACACCAATGTGATAAGTTTGGATTACTTTACCAGATAGCAGCAAAAAACCCCCCAAAACAAAAAACAACTTTTTCTGTTAATTCATAGGAATGGTTGTATTTTGAAAGTGGAATTGTTTAGCTTGATGTCTTGGCGTAGCATGTAGAGAAAAGTATAACTTTAACATTAGCAAACGCTTGCTAAAAATGGGAAAACATAACTAATGTCATTTTATGTAAGGCAGTTTCTAAGGGGTTATGTAGAGGTTGGGCAGGCCCAGGGACACTAAATTCCAGGAAGGGAGTAATTACTACCCAGTTCCAGGAACTGACCAGTTCCTTATCTAGAGGCCACCTGGCCAGACCACATAAAGATAAACGATTGGGAAATACACTAAGTATACTGTTCCTTATCGGGGTGCCAGCCCGCTAAAGCCCACCAATAAATCTAAAGGTCACCTCAGATAACCCGTAAGCAGTATACAACTCATCCTGTTGCAAAAGTCTGTCAAAAAAACTGTATAAAAAGTGCTTGTGTTAAGAGCTCGGGGTCGCTCTTGTCCAAGAGACTGGGTGACCCCAGCATGCTGGAATAAACTCCTCTTGCTTGATTGCAGTGGTCTCTGTCTCATGGTCTTTGTTAAGTGAGCCATTCCAGTGTGTGGGATTTGTGCATGGTGCACAATTCTTACAGCACACAGTTCACTCGCTGGGATGGGGGTGGGGAAGGAAGTGCAGAAGGAAGAATTCTAAGCTGCTGAGTGACTTCAGATTATTTAACCATATGTGCACTGCAGTTAATATCACTGTGTATTAGAAGACAAACATGTCCTAATGTAGCACCAGCCAACTACCCACCAGAGGGTTGATTGAAAAAGAGACTGCACCCAGAAAATTGAATTGAAATCAAAAGGAGATTATTCTGGCTGGGACCACAGCAGCCAATTTCTGAACTGTGGCCCGGAGCTGAAGTTACTTTCGGTTTTTAAGGTCTCCTCAGTGTGGAGCGTCAAACCTTCCATTGTACTTTTAGCCAATGCAAGCAAGCCTCAAGTACATAAGCTAATTTTGCAGTTAGAAATCAGCAGGGGCTTTCCACACTTCCCTTCCCCCCTTTTACTTCCTTAAACAAAACAAAATGGATTTCTTACATAAAATGGTGTAACTTATGTCAAGCTTTGAACTGTCAGCTGGTAGCCAGATTTGATGGCTCTAACACTTATAGGCATACATTGCATCTTGTTGGGCACACAGGATGTTCTGCAAGAGCAAGCAAGCTGGTTTAAAGAAGCTAAAATATGCAAGTTATAGCAGAGCAAACAATTTTGCACAAGAAAACATGTTTAGTTTAATGGGTCAATGGTTGTGAGTTAAACTTAGGTAAAGAAACTTCTTGAGTATGGGTCTATCACACCTGAGTGTAAGGGCAGGAAATGTGGTTACTTGAGGAGTGGTCTGTTTTAGAGAGCTACTCTGTTCCTCATTTTACATAGGAATGAGCTGGCAGTCTGTGGTTTTCTTGCTAACACAGAAACAGGCTTGTGACCACAGAGCTATAGAGCATAGAATGTATTTAGCTGTTTTTACAACTGGGATAAAGATGGGGTCAGTCATGTTAACTTGCAACACTAATGTCCAAAGTAGGTTAAAAGTACAGGTAGTTATACAAGCCATTTATGAATATCCTTCTTTTAGTTTATAGAGAGGACTGTCTTCGGAGGGTGAATTTTTTCATTCACCTCTTGGTGCTAAATGAATTTTTGTATTGTAATTGAAACTGTGGAATAGGAAGGAGGAGAAGGTGAAGGGAGGGGCTCTTTGCTAGTATCTCTACATCTGGAAGACAGTTTTGGATGATATCCATAGTTTAATATGTGTAATTTTTTTATCACGTACTTGTGTTTATTGTGGACAAAGTACACTCTTGCAATATCTGAGTTTTTTTGGATGTCTTGAGTGACAATGCATGATAAAAAGTAGAGCTAGTAATTAACTAATCTGTAAATATCTTTTAAAAAATAATTGATAGATAAGAATCATCTTGGATGTGTGTGAGGAAAGTGGAGATGATTTGGTTAGATCCCCTCACCTCATATCTGGCTGAGTGTGATTCAGCACATCCTTTGTAAATAAGTTGCATGGAAGTAGAGTTAGTGTGCATGCATGCCCCATGTACCCTTTTTGGCTCATTGCTGTTTGTGTGTACCCTTCAGTGTGGAAGGCAGAGGCTCTAAATCACTAGATGGTGGAGCTCGCATCTAAAAATAAAGCATGTCCGAGTCTCTCCTACTCAGCCATCGTCTCGCCTCGTGTCACCCTGTGTTTCTATAGCCTCCACTGAGAACAGGGCCCTCACCGGATGTGTTCCCTGGACCTTGGACTTCCCAGCCTCCAAACTGGTTTCTTAACATTATTTTTTCGGTGATGGATATTTTACTTGTAAGAAATCATTCATAAGAGTAAAAAAAAACTGACACAGAGTGGGGAGGGGCCCGGCTAAAAGAGGCGGAATCTCAGAAATAAATAAAGAAAG
>NW_007729618.1:0-2137 GCF_000696425.1 Galeopterus variegatus | reverse complement strand
AACAAGCAAACGGAAAGGACATTCTTGGGGGGGAGGGGAGAGAGGGAGGAGGGCGGGAGGAAAAAAAAAAAAGAGTAAAAAAAACTTAGTGCTGTGATGAGCTAGTAAGATGACACATCCTTGGGGTGGCTCACATTTGCCTAGTGTGTGTGTGTGTGTGTGTGTGTGTGTGTGTGTGTGTGTGTGCGCGCGCATGTATATGACTTTAAATGGAACTGTGTATCTGATTTTTACATACCTAAATAAATGCATGACTATGCATTACTTAAAAAAAATAAATAAATAAAAAATAAAGCATGTCCACTTTGACAGTGGCTACCCAGTTCTGCTTTTGACTGCCTGACTCAGGGCCTGCACAGGATGGGGTAGAAAGGTATGTCATCCAGCCCGACAGACATGGAATTTTATTATTTTTTTTATTTTTTCCTTTTTGTCTTTTTTCGTGTCCGGCAACGGATCGCAACCCTCAGTGTCACGCCCGTACTGGACTGGGACCGGCAACGGGATCGCAACCCTCGGTGTTGCTCCCACACCTCGCTCAGCCAGTGAGCGGGAACCGGTCTGTATGTGGGATCCGAACCCTCGGCAGGAGTGCCACCGCACTCCCAAGCGGCACACTGTAGCAGTGCGCCACCGGGCCGGCCCCAGACATGGAATTTTTAAACCACCTCTGAGCAGGGAATATTAGAACTCGTACATTTGGTTGGTGGTGGGGCAAAATATATGCAGATGTGTTTATATTCACATTTTGATGATAACCATTGATGTATGGGTGCATCTCTTTAGGCTGTACTGTAGGAATATATTGTTAAATAATTTAATTGCAGCATATCTTCTTGCTAACATTTTAATAGTATAGATTTTATTATGCATTCTCTTACAAGCATTCTACTTATGATACTCTATTGCTTTATGTCTCATTTAATATTGAGCCTAGGGAATGCAATATTTTAATTGTAATTCTGCTGACATATTTATATAGCGGACTGTTGTCATTTTTGTTTTTCATGACATTTTTGTCCCTAAGAAAGTCAGGATTACAATTTTCTTTCTGGTTAAGTTGGTGTAGTGTATTATTCTTGGTTATTACAATACTCATAGCTTTTGGACTTTGAATTGGTAAATATTCGTGATCATGATGTGATATACCACATGATATATGTGTATGATCTCAGCCACATAAAATGTTTCCTTAGTTGTGTGTTTACATGTAGAGGGTTAGAAATCTTGATTCTCATTTGATTTTTAGAATAGGGTTTTTAGTAATGCATGTTTGGGGCAAAAGTCGTTGATTTAGATGACAAAAATCCACAGCATGGCAAAATCCCATCCAATCAATTCTAATCACTGTTTAAGTATGGGATTGTATACTTTAATGATTTTAGAGCTAACAGGTAGTTGACATACCAAGCCTGTTAAGAGATTTTAAAGAATTGCTATGGGGAAAAATATGACAAAATGTTTGCTGTGGGCAAGCTGTCTGTTGATGGAAACTTTAGAGACGATTACACTTAGATTTAATCATAAGAATGTAACTTTTGCTTAAATCATTTAAGGAGAGCTTATATTTTAGATAATGATTGCAGTTTGACCAGCTTAGCTTTTCACAAATTGTACTTTGGAATGTCATGTTGTTAATTTTACTGATGTTGCTAGTTTCCATTGTTTAAGCTATACTTAGCCTTAGATAATGTTTTGTCACACTGCCCATGTCTTTGTGTACTTTTGAAATGATTTAATCAACTGATTTTTCTTGTGAAACTTTTGTCTTTATAAAAAAAAACAGAAGCTAACTTTAAATCGGGGCTATACCCAGTTCTCTCCATCTAACAGTGGAGTTGCTGAGGTGCAGTCCCTTTGGGATTCTCATTGCATTCATGTTGCTTTGAGTAATCCTTTTTTGCATCTCTGTTACACAGAGAGAAGTGTAACATTTACATACACAGGACCTAGAAGGACACATCAAACTGTAAAGTGCTTATGATTAACGATGATGTTTGCGTTCTTTAGGTTTCAATAACACTATAAAAGTTCATTTCTTTAAAAAAAATTTTTTTTATTATTCATTTTATTTTTTTTTTATTTTGTCAATATACAATGTAGTTAGTTATTGTGACCCATCACCAAAACCTCCCTC
>NW_007729617.1:231999-232206 GCF_000696425.1 Galeopterus variegatus | reverse complement strand
GCTGCCATCCAGACCTGCTCCCTGTACATGGACTCAGACAATTCCTTCCATCCCAGCCACTCCACAGAAGGGTTATAAAAAGCCGGAGCTGAGGTGGGGTTGTTACCTGATGAAGGGGGAGAAGGAGAGGGGTTGAGTTGAAGACAAGTGTCTGGAGGCCAGATGTGGGGAAGAGAGGGAAATGTGGAGGGTTGATGGATCAGAAGA
>NW_007729617.1:228865-230090 GCF_000696425.1 Galeopterus variegatus | reverse complement strand
TCTAAGTCAGGAGGCTTCTCGTAAAGGGAAGTGGGGAGGGGCTTGGTGCTGGAGTGGAAGAGGAGGCTGGCGACTATTTTATGCTGGTGCTTATTGTGGGCACAGTGGTGCTGGCCATGTCCAAAATTCATCACAGTTAAGTGTCATTAAGTGCATTCACAGTGTTGTGTAACCATTACCACTGTTCATCCCCAAAACTTTTTTATCTTCCCAAACTGAAACTCTATACCTATTAAACAGTAATTCTCAATTCCCCTCTTCTCCCGTCTTTTGTAACCATTATTCTACTATTTGTCTGTGAATTTGACTATTCTAGGTATCTCATATAAGTGAAACCATACAATATTTGTCTTTTGTGTCTGGCTTATTTCACTAGCATAATGTCTTTAAGATTCATCCATATTGTACCATGTATCAGAATGTCCTTCCTTTTAATGCCTGACTAATATTCCAGTGTATGGATATACTACATCTTGTTTATCCATTCCTCTGTCAGTGAACACATGTTGCTTCCACCTTTTGGCTATGGCAAATAATGCTGCTATGAACATGGGTGTACAAACATCTGTTCAAGATCTTGCTTTCAATTCTTTTGGGTATATATCCAGAAGTGGAATTGTTGGACCATCTGTTAATCCCATGTTTAAGTATTTTGAAGAACTACCATACCATTTTCCATAGTGGCTGCACCGTTTTACATTTCCACCATCAACACACAAGGGTTTCAATTTCTTCACATACTCACCAATATTTGTTTTCTGTTGTTATTGTTCTTTCATTTTATAATAGCCATCCTAATGGGTGTGAAGTGATATCTCAATGTGGTTTTGATTCGAATTTCCCTAATGAGTGGAGATGAACATTGTTATCTTTTATAAATCCATTTTGTCCAGTTTAATTATTTTTACTTTGAAATTATCCTTGTCTTATTGTAACATCATGGTCCCAGATTTCTTTTTCATATTATTTACTTAGCATACCTTACTCCATCTCTTTATTTTTTACCTTCAAGCGTCCTTTGGTTTTAGGTCTGTGCTTGTAAACTCTAAGGTATGATATTTTTAAAATCAACAATAATTGAGCATATGTTATTTGGTGTGGACAGCACCAGTCACTGAGAATGGTTGTGAAGACAGGAATTGTAGGTAATGCTGGGAAGACAGAATTTATTTTATGATTTAAATGAGCCATTTCAAAAGAAGTAAAGAGTGTGAAGAAAAGGGAA
>NW_007729617.1:228067-228660 GCF_000696425.1 Galeopterus variegatus | reverse complement strand
GGATCGCAACCCTCGGTGTTGCCCCCGCGCCTCGCTCAGCCAGTGAGCGGGAACCGATCTGCATGTGGGATCCCAACCCTCGGCGGGAGCGCCTCCGCGCTTCCAAAGCGGCGCACTAGCGCAGTGCGCCACCAGGCCGGCCCTAGACATAATTTTTTTCAAAATTCAAAAATATTGTAAAATAGATTGTAACAATTTTCTTACAACTAGAGAATAATCAGCAGTGACTGGCTAGTCTTCCACATCATTCACTTTTCCCTCTTATTATTATCGTCTTTAAAATTATGAATAAAATGGGTCCACGACAGAAGAATTAGTGCTTGGAGCTGACGCTGAAACACATGGCTCCAGGCATGAGCGGCTGCAGCCTGACCGCTTTCACGAGTCTTGGCGCTCTTGTTCCTTGTTGGACACCGTAGAGGGGTGTCCGCGGTGACGTCTGGGAAATGTAGTCCGACAGGGCAGAGCGCGGTGGTTCAAGCAGGGAAACCCGTCGGCTCTCCCGTGCGCAGGCGCAGTTGCGCCGGGTGGCTTGGGGGCGGCGACGAGACATGTCCGTGCGCTGAGGTGTTCCGCACATCTTCAGTACGGTG
>NW_007729617.1:224358-227086 GCF_000696425.1 Galeopterus variegatus | reverse complement strand
GGGGCGGGGCCGGGCCGTGCGGCTCTGCAGCGGGCCCCGGACGGAGGGCCGCGGGCGGCGCGAGTGCTCGCCGACCTCCGGCTTCGGGCGTCCGAGCCGCTGCGGCCTCGGCAGGTGAACTTGGCCCGGGGAGGGGGCGTTGCCTGGGTAGGTCCCCCCGCGGATACCCGAAGACAGATGCCATCGCCTAACCCCTGGGCCTTAGCTTTCAGCCAGGCTCCTGGAGAAAGGGCCCTTGGGAAGAGATGACGAAAAAGCTGTGTCTTGTTTCAGGGTTCTCGTGAGCCGTTGGTTTTCGGCGGTCAGCGGGGGTTGGTTTAACACCCTCCCCCCATCTCCAATCCCCCGGAGTTTAAACTTTATTTCAGGTTTACTATATTTATTTTTGTCTATATGGCTTGTTCGGCAGTGTTTTCTTACAGTTGAATCCTAGAGTGATTTAAATATTTTCTTTTTGTCTAGAGTAGTTTTGTTCACCTTCTAAGTTACTTCCCTTTTCCCTAAATTTTGAGTTCATGTCTAGCCAGTGATGCTGTTCCTCTTGAGCTCTTTTGCTTCCTTTTACATTTAAACAACTTTGATAACTGTTTTTGATAAAGGATTCAAAACTTCCAAGAGGAAGAAAAGCGAGGACTAAATTTTGCTTGGGTATTTTTGAAAAGGGCATCAATTCTTCAAATACTATTTTTTTCACCTCGAGCAATATCCAAGTGCAGATGTGTGGAATATTTGCCATTTCTTACTAATTTGACATCTTTGTGAGCAATGCATGTTTGTGCCCTTTACTATGTTAATGCACATTAGCTGGTTTTAATTCCTTAGCATGATTCATCTTTATTCATAAGTCACTCATTGAAAGGTAGCAGGTAGACTGGAACTATGCTTGCTGCCCTGGTTTTCGTGGCCATGCCCAGGGCCCCTCTGGCTTGAGAATGCCTGGGTTGTGTGGAGTTCCCTTTCTGTAGGTGCTCAGAGTGTGGAGGTTTCTAACCTGGCCTGGCCTAATGAGAGCAGGAGTGCAGGCAGGATGAAAAGACTTCACAGCTTCTTTCTCCATTCTAGGTGCCTTCACCAAAAGGGTCAGTAGGGAGGGAGAAATGGCCAGAAGGTTGCTGCCAGCCCAGGTTCAGGTGAGTGAAGTCTTCTTTCGTGAACTGCCTTGAGGGTTCACCAGTGGTAAACACATTCATCCATTGTTGAGCTGCTCTAGGTCCTGGTAGGTGAGGGAATCTAGAAGGAAGTTTTTTCCTTTGTCTCAGGTCCAGTCTTATGAATTCTTCACTTAGCAATTAAGTATTTGTTGACTAATTGAATGCAGCCCAACTGCTACAGCCACACCCAAAGCTTTGTGGAGGATTTGGGTATGTTTTTTGACTTTGGAGAACAAAGACATGAAGGAGTCAACTAATTCCTTCATAACACTAAAGATTCAAAGAGGAGAGGCACCACCTTTGCCCTCACAGAATTGAAGACCAGCTAACATATGGGAGTAGATGGTAAGGGTCCAGGTGATTTTCTAGAAGGATGGAAGAAAACTTCCTTGTCAGTGAAAGAAAGTGAGCCGAGATGCCGGGTACTGTTCAAGCTTTATTAAAGGAAAAGAATCCACCAGGCTGTGCTCAAAGTGGGGAACAGCCTGGGGCTGCCCTGAAAATGGGGGACAGCACAAGGTGTGGGGGTGGTAGAGCTTATATAAGTATGTTGGCGTCAAGAGCTGGGTGGTGTAATTCTGGGGTGGGGATTGAGTTAGGTCATGGGAATGGAGAGTTCTGCACATGTTGAAATGCCGAAAGTTTCATTTTCTCTGAAACCATGAGGCTTCTTGTAAAAGAGAAAGGGGGAGGGGAGGAGGTGGGCAACTCCATTTTGTACTTGGGCTTGTCTAAAGTGCTGATTATGTTGCAGATCTATTAGTCAGCAGGTGTAGTCGGAGGAAACTCCTCAGCAGTGAGTGATTTTGCATTCACATGGCAGGACTAGGCTGGTATAGATGGTGAATGCAGAAGAAGCTGTAGCTTGGGCAATGGTGTGGAAGCAGATTTGGGGGAAGAGAGCTTTCCCTGAGGTGGGAAATGTCCCAGTCTACAGTGATTTCTTCTCTGCCTTTTTGTGGCACTTACTCTGTATTATTGATGGTTTGTTAGGGAAATGTAATCTCCCAAGCCAGAAAACATCTCCACAAGGTAGTAGAGAAAGAAAATTATTTTATAATTGAATAAGAATTAAACCAGATTGTGATACACATCACAGGCGCTCCACTAAAGAGATTGTAAAGGAAATAAGCTTTGTATGCTTTACTGATGATAGGGTTGCTCAATCTAGTATTCTTAGAGTATTAAAAAAGTGGAAACTATCTAAAGGTCAACAAGTAGATTAATTTAAAAAACTAGTGAAATATTAGTAAAATACTGGGTAGCAAGTAAAAAATGTTGAGTAGGATACAGTTATCTGTATAAAACAGTTTTATTTTTGTTTAAATATGGGATCATATTTTCATGTAAAAAGTTTGAGAAGACGTATAGCAAAAAGTTAACAAAACTTTTTCTGGTGGTAGAAAGTTAGATTAACGTTACTCATTCTCGTGCTTGATTTTTTCCTAATATGCCTTTTTTTTTTTTTCTTCTTTTTTTTTCTTTTTTCGTGTCCGGCAATGGATCGCAACCCTCAGTGTCGCGCCCGTACCGGACCGGGACCGGCAACGGGATCGCAACCCTCGGCGTTGCTCCCA
>NW_007729617.1:219814-223835 GCF_000696425.1 Galeopterus variegatus | reverse complement strand
CTCAGCCAGTGAGCGGGAACCGGTCTGTATGTGGGATCCGAACCCTCAGCGGGAGCGCCACCGCGCTCCCAAGCGGCGCACCGGGCCGGCCCCCCTAATATGCTTTTAAAAAAAAAAAAAATTCTTAATCAGAAAATTAAGGGGCCACTAGGTCAAAGTGGTGATTTGTGTTCCAGTGAAGCAGGAGAGAGGTAGAAGAACAAAGGCATTTGGGTGGGAAGGGGGAATCCTGATGGCAGCCTTCTGCCCTGGCTGTGGTTGAAAGGTTATACAGTCCCCCACCCTGGGCCCTCTCCTAGCAAAGCCATGCCTGGGGCATTCTCACAGCCTCCCCTGCTGTGAATGTCAGTGACCTCTCTCCCAGGACACAGAGATGGCCCATGGTGGTGACAGAACTGGGACCCAGTGACCTCCCTTCCGGGAAAGCCAGGTGGATTCCCACCTATTCTTCCCTAAGTGAATGTGCTAGAACCTCCTTCTAAGACCTGACTTTTGTGTGTCACCTGTAAGATGAGAGTTGGGTCTAGGTGATTGTATATTTCCATGTCTAAAGTCCTGTGTTTCTATCATTCTGATTTTGTTTCATGAGTTTGAGTGCTCTTCTTGCTTGGCTCCTGTGGTTAAGCCTTCTGAGGGTGCAGTGCTTCTTTGCTCACAGTAGGTACATGATAAATATGTGCCCAGCGACTAAGAGGTTGTCCAGAAATACTTGACTTGAAATACTCAGAACCCTGAGTTGTGATAGGGTTGCTTCTCAGTCATTCCATTGTGCGGATGGTTCTGGGTGAGCAGGAGTGGGTTTGCTGTTTCAGGAGACTGTGACATTCAGAGATGTGGCCGTGTTCTTCAGTCAGGACGAATGGTTGTGCCTGGACTCTGCCCAGAGAACGTTGTACCGGAAGGTGATGCTGGAGAACTACAGCAACCTGGTCTCAGTAGGTAAGGAGCTTACTTTGTGATGCAGGATCTGCCATGGGAGCATTTTAGCTATATGGCTGTATGGGGAGGTCACGAGTTGGTAGAGTTGACAAAGGATATCTTTTTTGTGCTTTTCCTGTCTTCCATTTGTGATGCAGGATCTGCCATGGGAGCATTTTAGCTATATGGCTGTATGGGGAGGTCACGACTTGGTAGAGTTGACAAAGGATATCTTTTTTGTGCTTTTCCTGTCTTCCGTCCTACCCCCTCCAGCTCTGTCTCCCTGGGCTCCATAGGGTATTCAAACTGAGAGGAGTGCACAGCCAGAGCTAACTTCCTGAGACCACCTCCTGGCCACCACCACCTTCCAGGGGCCTAGGAGCCCAATGTTGAGCTCCTCTCTGACCAGACCTCCTCCTTCCTTGCACTGTCCCTCTGCCTGGGGACTCCAGGACTGGATTTATGTGCCACTGGATATGTGTGCATCCTGATGGACACTCATGTCTTTTTCTTGTTCATGAAACAGGGATTCTGTTTTCCAAGCCAAAGGTCATCTCTCAGTTAGAGCAAGGGGAAGACCCCTGGATGGTGGAAAATGGAGTTCCTCAAGGTGCATGTGTAGGTGAGTGTCTTAGTCTGTTTTGTGCTGCTATAACAGAATACCTCAGACTGGCTAATTTATAAAGAACAGAAATTTGTTTCTCTCAGTTCTGTAGGCTGGGAAGTCCAAGATCAAGGTATTGGCAGGTTAGGGCCTGGTTTCTCTGCATCTGAGATGGCTCCTTGCAGGTTGCATGCTCCGGAAGGGAGGGGAAGGCTGGATCCTTATATGGCAGGAGGGCGGAAGGTTCAAGAGAAGGAGAGGGAGAAATAGAGAGTGCTCAAGAGCAAGAGCATGTGCACACTCCAAAAGAGGGCCAAACGCATCCCTTTGTAAGGAAGCTACTTCCTCAGTAACAGCATTAATCCATTCATGAGGGCAGAGCCCTCATGGCCTAATCACCTCTTAAAGGTCTCACCTGTTAGTACTGTTAAAATGGCAATTAAGTTTCCAACACGTGCTTTTGGGGGGACACATCCAAACCATAGCAGTGAGCGATAGAGTAATTGGGAATTGGGCATAGCATTTTCTAACTGCCTGGGCACAGTGAGGAGACTGCAGTGAGGAGTCACTGGCCAGGGGTCTCACTCATGTGCCAGGCCAGGTGGGAAATGCTGGGAAGAGCATATCCTCTCTACTTTATTGATTACTTTATCCATCAAGTTCAGAGGGAGAGTTGAATTCTCCCAATATGTACTGTACTTTTGTCAAATGTCTAATGTAATTTGCAGAATATGTAAAGCAATATATAATGTGTAAAAGTTTAGAATTCTTCCACATTTTTCCTTGCTTTTACTGGATTGATTGTTTTCTTAAATCATTTTCCTTTAGTGGTTTGAACATACCTTTTATCATTAGAGTACATCCCTCGTTTTATCTTGGACTTTTGCTTTGACTTTTGTTGTCTGCAACTTATTACACAAGTTTCAGTGAAAATAAAAAAGCAAATGTACGTGTATTTATACATACATGAACAACAGAAGCTGGGTGTAGCAAAATGGTAGCAATTATGGAATTTAAACAGAAGATTTGCAAATATTCATCATGCCATTCTTCTCACCCTTCTCTTTGAATATTTTCAAAATAATATGTTCCAGATCCTGGCTCCTAGGACTTATTGCTTATTCTTTAAAACTCCTGTGGGTAGCTGCATCATAAGCTCCCACTTTCTGTTGTACTTGGAATTTTGTCTTTGTATCTGGCACCAGAGGGTAGCTCTCGCGAGTTCAGCAACTTGCCCACAAGTTTTTTAGTTAAGAAAATAAAAGCCCTTTCATAAAATATAGTCATTCCTTTTGAATCAATGATTTTATTTCTTGCACTGTAATCGGAAAGGTAGATAAATTATTCTCAAAAATGTATTCTTCTCCCAGTATTCCCTAATATGATATAATTGAACTACTCAAACCAAAAGCTAGGTGTCATTCTTGAATCCTCTGTTTCATTTTGTCTTTGTCCTCTGTTCATAGATATCTGCCAGCTCTACCTCCAAAACATCCCAGGTGTGCCCACCTCTTTCCTTCTCCACCACCGCATGCCAGAGCCAGCTACCATCTTCTCCATCCAGGAGGGTGCAGTGGCCTCCTATGGGCTGCTCTGCACCTGCCCCTGTTCTCTTCCCCCACCTCCAGGTAGAGTCCATTTGTCACACAACAACCAGAAGGATCCTTTTAAAACAAAACCCATCTGATATCCTATCCCTTCTAACCCCCAGTTATGCTTAGAAGAAATTTCAAACACTATCCTATATCTACAAGACTGCACATGACATGGCTCCTGCCCACCCCTTTTCCTCATGACACTCTCCCCTTGTTTACTCTGCTTGAGCCACATTGTACCTCTTTATGTTCTGGAACACAGACAGCTTATTTCTGCCCTAGGGTCTTTGTGTTAGCTGTTTTTTCTGACTGAATCATCTTTATACCCACATTTTTGCCTGGCCAGCTCCTGTTATTTAGGTCTCATCTTTAATTTCATCTCCTCATGGCCTTGTTTAAAATGTCTGTTTATTAACTGCTGTTGCACACCGTCTTGTTTTTGTTGTTCTCTTACAGTTCTTGTTACTCCCTAGTACTTTTTTGTTGATTTAGTTCTTTGGTCATTGTCAATATCCTGTTACTAGAATATAATCCTTGTAAGCATAGGCCCTTGTCTGGCTTGTTACTGTAGTTCCCAGATTTTTGACCTATACATGGTGGGCACTCAGTAAATACTGCTTGAGTGAGTGAGTGATGTCCATCACTCATTATTTGTAGCACTATTTATAGCACTCAGATGAGTTCCAGAGCAGCACTACTGGAGTGAGTGAGTGATGTCCATCATTATTTTTTTTTTTAATATATATATATTTATTTATTTATTTAATTTATTTAATTTATTTTATTTATTTATTTATTTTGTGACCAGTAAGGGGATCGCAACCCTTGGCTTGGTGTCACTCGCACCGCGCTCAGCCAGTGAGCACACTGGCCATCCCTATATAGGATCCGAACCCGCAGTGGG
>NW_007729617.1:217055-219007 GCF_000696425.1 Galeopterus variegatus | reverse complement strand
TACCATCCTTTCTCTTTCTTTTGTCCTTCTTTTTCCCATCCTTTCCTAAGATTTTGAGGCTATATTTGTTAGCTGTCCTTTTATATTTTGATGTCATTTTTCTTTTTTCCCAGCATAACACAGACTTATATGTTCTGTTTATTTTAGGATGGGAGAGCTTGTTTGAAACCAGAGTTTCCAAAGAAGAAAATGAAGAAGACATGAAAAAGCTTATAGCCGATGGACCTTTTGACTTCAGCTTGGGAAAAACCTACATAAATGTGAACAAGTTAGAGAAGCGACAAGGCAAAAAGAACAAACTTGTCAGGAAAGTATTAATTACCATGAAAAAAACCTGTGTGAAGGAGAAGATCTTTAAAGGCATTGAACTTGGGAAGAATCTTGGTCTATCATCACTTATTAGAAAACCCAGAATTGTTTCTAGAGGAAGGAAACCTCGTTCACAGCAGTATTCAATTCTATTTAAACAACTGGGAGTCAACACAGTGCATAAATGTTATAAATGTAACATCTGTGGGAAAATCTTCCTCCACAGTTCTTCCCTGAGTAAACATCAAAGAATCCATACTGGAGAGAAGCTCTATAAATGTAAGGAATGTAGAAAAGCTTTCAGCCAAAGCTCTTCCCTAACTCAGCACCTGAGAGTTCATACTGGAGAGAAACCTTACGTGTGTAGTGAATGTGGGAAAGCCTTCAGTTTCACCACATCTCTTATTGGACACCAGAGGATGCATACTGGAGAGAGACCCTATAAATGTAAGGAATGTGGAAAAACTTTTAAAGGCAGTTCATCCCTTAATAATCACCAGCGAATTCATACTGGAGAAAAGCCCTATAAGTGTACTGAATGTGGAAGAGCCTTTAGTCAGTGCTCATCTCTCATTCAGCATCATAGAATTCATACTGGAGAGAAACCATATGAATGTAGTCAGTGTGGGAAAGCCTTTACTTCCATATCACGGCTAAGTAGACACCATCGAATTCATACTGGAGAGAAGCCCTTTCATTGCAACGAGTGTGGGAAAGTATTCAGTTATCATTCGGCCCTTATTATACATCAGAGAATTCACACTGGTGAGAAACCGTATGCATGTAAAGAATGTGGTAAAGCCTTCAGCCAAAGCTCAGCTCTTATACAGCATCAAAGAATTCACACTGGAGAAAAACCCTACAAATGTAATGAATGTGGGAAAGCCTTCTCCTGGATTTCACGGCTTAATATACATCACAGAACTCACACTGGAGAGAAACCATATAATTGTAAAGAATGTGGAAAAGCCTTTAGTTCCCACTCAGGAGTTAATACTCATCGAAAAATTCATACTGGAGAGAAACCTTATAAATGTCATGACTGTGAAAAAGCCTTCAACCAAAGCTCGGCTCTAATTCAGCACCAGAGAATTCATACCGGAGAGAAACCATTTAATTGTAAAGTATGTGGGAAAGCCTTCAGACAGAGTTCATCTCTTATGACACATATGAGAATTCATACGGGAGAAAAGCCTTATAAATGTAAAGAATGTGGGAAAGCTTTTAGTCAGAGCTCATCTCTTACTAATCATCAGAGGACTCATAATTGAGAAAAACTGTATATATACATGTGGGAAATCTTCCAACTGAAGTTCATTCCATACTAAATATCAAAGAATTCATCCTGGGGAGAAAGTGATGAATAGTTAATTGTGAGTGAAACTTCAGAAGTTAGACCTCATCAAACATCAGAGACTTTATGATGCAAGGCAGCCTTGGAAATATTAGGAAAGCTTCTGTGAAAATTTTTTTCATATGTTATTTGTTTGTTTTGGCAGTTGGCTAGTACAGGGATTGAACCCTGGACTTCACTTTTTTTTTTTTTTTGTCTTTTTCATGACCGGTAAGGGGATTGCAACCTTTGGTGTGGTGTCGCCCACACCACGCTCAGCCAGTGAGCGCACTGGCCATTCCTATATAGG
>NW_007729617.1:210961-216372 GCF_000696425.1 Galeopterus variegatus | reverse complement strand
CCATTAAATTATTACTGACTGTAAAATTGAGGTTTTGTTAGAATGAAGGGTTAGTATTCTTTTATTTTCTTTCTAGTGATGTATGGTAACAGCCACCAGCTTTCACAAACATCACTGGGAAGCCTGTTGATTTATGTAAAAGTGCAGCCATAAAAAACCCAGACTTCAGATAAATCTAGGAATGTATTTTTCAAAACTACATTTAAGTGTTATGCAAGCCAGTTTTATTAGAAAGAATGTTTTAGAAAAATGTATGCAGGTGACCTGTAGCTACCTCACTGTCACTAAAATTCATTTGTTTAATGGTCTTAAAGCAAATTCTGTACTTGGTTGTTAAAACTTTAGGGTATTTCAGTGCTTCCTAAGCCATTCACCTGAAAACGGAATCACTCAGTAAACTATGCAGGTATACTGTCCTTTGATTTTCTTCCTGACTACGTGTTCTAACCTCTGAAACAAATCTAAAGTCACTTTAAGTCACAATATTCATGGTATTTCACTTGTTTTTCCTCATAAAGTGATTACCTTTGTTGTATTAAATTGAGAAATAAAGGTTATTCAGACTACTGCTTTTGCAATTTAATTTATTGATAAATGTTGTTAAAAATTATCTTCAGTGTTGTCAAATGGAGCATGACTCTTGGCTCCCACCTGTGCCTGCTTCTTGCATGCTCTGGTTTCCAGCCACCAGGAAAACACAGGAACGATATGGAACTCAGGTGGTTCTCCCTGCAGGTAAAGTGAACCAGGTGATTTTCACCCTTACATTCTACTTTTGCCTTCATCAGATGATTCTCACTCCCTCCCCGTACTTTGAAGACTGCTGGGCAAAAATTCAGGCTCTGGGTTCAGATGCTTTTTCCTCCAGAAAATGGATTTATATCTTTCAACGAGTTATTTGGCCTATTTCAGTATTTCTGTAATGTGAATAATAATATCTCACCAGTCAAACTAAGAGCATTGAGTTTTATGGTAGCTAACATCACCTAGTTTTGCCAAGTTTATCAGGGGTAGGTAAGGACTTAAGGGCTGAAATTCCCATTTCATAAAGCAAAGTACTAGTTTCTCTTTGCCAGGAGCTAAAAACAAAAAACAACCCAGAAGAGTTGCTATTGGGGTGGAGACCAAGCAAAGTAAAAATTGAATTCAGGTTTCACTTCCTGGGACTAATCAGTCTCATTGCTTCAGACTTGTGAGGAACAAACTTTTCTGGGTCATTTAATGCTCCAATTGCAATGTCCCTTTCCCCACAACTATTCTTTTAACTTATTCCATGTCTAATTACTTAAGGTGGGAAAATCCTTAGGAAAATATAACTTCTCCAAGTATTAATAGTCTTAATCAAAAAAGTTAAATCATTAACATCACACAAAGAAAACATTGGGCCCAATTATTTTAAAGGCAAGACCTATCACACTTTAACAAACAGATCAAGTCTTATGTAAAATCTTACAGAGAAGATAATATGTAAATACAATGATGCTAATATAACCAGTACCAAAATCAGAAAGTACAAGAAAGAAATTGTAGGCCAATATTATCTGTGAACAGAAATGTAAGAATCCTAAACAAAGCACTACCAATGTAATCCAAAAGTTCCTAAACAATAACACTGTCGTAAATGTAGGTTTATTTACTGAAAAGATAGCAAAATGTTAGAAACACATGACAGAAGGAAAATGGTGAAAGAATGAACTATGCAATGATGGCTCTGAGACATAGAAATGGTTCAGAAAAAAAAAGTATTCCTACCCTCACCATAACAAGTATATGAAAGGCAAAACTATAATTTTTGGAAGAATATGTAAGGAAAAACCTATGATCTCAAGATAGGGAAGGACTTCTTAAACAGGATACAAATGAGTTATATAAAAATTTTTATGTATTTGCTCACATTAAAGAACTTCTCCTTATCAAAATATACCAAAAAGGAAGTGAAAAGTCAAGAGAGGTTTTTCCACAATATACCCAACAAACGATTATGATCTGGAAGACTTAATTCGAAAAAAATCAATTAAAAAAACTGAAAGGAAGAAGTCTGAATAAATGACTACTTACTTCACAGAAGAGGAAATACAAATTTCCAAAAACAAAAAGATGCTCAACTTCATTAGTAATTCAACAATGCAAATTAGGGTCGCAGGTATGATTTTACACGTGATGATGAACAAAAATTAAGGTGTGTGACAATACGGAGCTTTGGGATGTAGTGGGAGTATAAATTAATACAAATCACTGACATCTTGTACCTTTACGTCTTGTAAAGTTGAACGCATGCATGTCAACAGGTTCCACTCGTATATGTATGTGTGTGTGTATATATAAGATAAATGTTCGCATATAAGCATCAAGAGACGTATAGCATTCTTATTAGCACTGATCGTAATAGCAAGTTACTGTAAGTAGTCTGAATGTCCATCAGTAGGAGGTTAGAGGCAGGACCCTGGCCAGTTAGCTCAGTTAGAGCACAGTGTTATTAACACCAAGGTTAAAGGCTCAGATCCCCATACTGGCCAGCTGTGGGAAAAAAAAATTAGGATGGATAAATTTTGGAATATTAACACAGTAGAACAGCAGTTAAAATGAATGAACCAATGCTATATGCAAAACGTGGATAAATTTAAAAACACTGAGTTTTAAAAAGTAATAGGAAACAACATATGGTATGAAACCATTGTTTGAAAAATTTATGTTAAATGATATATCTATACATGTAAAGATATTAAACAAAAACCAGTGATTGAATGAGAAGGTATTCTGATTATCCATTGCTGTATAAGAAATCACTGCCAAATTTAGTGGCTTAAAACAACTACTTATTAATGTCATGAGGGCTGGCCAGTTAGCTGAGTTGGTTAAAGCACAGTGTTGTTAAAGGTCAAAGGTTTGAATCCCTGTACTGGCCAGCTACCTCTCTCTATATATGTCATGAGTCCATTTTGGGGCTTAGAAGGATCAACTAGGCTGGATGTCGGAGAGGGCTAGCAGTTGATAACGACTGCTGACAGAGTTCAGTTGGGCTGTAGTCCGTGTGGCTTGGGCTTCTCACAGAGGGGTGGCTGGTTTCTGAGAGGGAAAGTACCAAGAGAAAGCATTCCAAGAGGCCTAGGTGGAAGTTGCAAATCTTAAATTGGCTTTGGAAGTCACAAAGCATTAATTCTGCTGGATTGTATTAGTCAAAATGAGTCACGGATTTGGCCTAGATTCAAGAGTAGAATGTTATGTAAGGGTGTGAATACCAGGAGGCGTCATTGATTGGGGGACCATCTTTGGAGACTAGCCACCGCATGAACACAAAATTCAGCATAGTGGTTTACCTCTGGGTGTGAGGCAAGGAAATGACTTGGGGAGGAGCATAGAGTCTTCTTCAACTTGCTTGATGCTTGGAAGAGGCTCCTTCAGAAAGAGGCTTCCCAGGCCAGCCAGAGTCATCAGTAGGAAGGCCAGCATGTGTATCGATAAAAATAATATAGATTTTTTTGTCTAACTCTATCCTGGGCGAGTCGAGTAAGAATGAAACAGAAATCCTACTGCCTGATCACCCTGGATGAAACAAACATGAAGTTTGAGAAGACATGAGCTCAGAGGTTTTTCCTAATGGCCATGCCAAGGTCATAGCATTTTTCAGGCCACTGTTGAATATGACCATGTCTCATTAACAAAACTATCAACACCCCCGTCTCCTGTCTACACCTTCCCTTCTTATTCATCTCCCTAGATCACCAGAGGAAGAGAACATTGGTTCCTATCCCAAGTAAGGAAATGCACAATAAATTAAAATATGTGTACATTAAGAGAAATAGGCAAAGAAAGAATTAACAATCGTCTTTAAGTTGCTGACCGATTTTCTTCGCCTAAATTCTCTTATTCTCAAACAAACTTGTTCAGAATATAGGCAAAAGAGAAAAATGTCCATTTTCATGGCTTCCTAATAGGTCATTTTCCAAGCAACCTGAAAAAGCAAAACACACTTTACCTTTTTTAATACCGTTGACATGCCTGATATATTGTACTTATAGTATTCAAAGTAATTAAATGATTTTAAGTATCCATCTTTTCAGGTGGTATGGGGCTACTTCTCATTGGCTGTCACATTATCAAACAGATGTTTTCTCATGAAGAGATCTGTGAAAAGTTAATAGGCCAGTTATTTTCTAGACTGGCCCTCCATTGGATTTGTCTGATATTTGCTCAGGATTAGATTTATGCTATACTTTTTTGGCAAGAAAATTCACAGAAGTAATATTGTATTTTTCTCATTTACTCATAATATCATGTTAGAAGGCTTGTGATGTTGACTTATCCCTGTTGCTGGTAATTTTAACTTTGCTCTCTTGGTTAAGATAGTGTCTGCCGGATTTCCCACTGTAAACTTACAATTTTTCCTTTCATAATTCTTAGTATCTTGAGAGGAAATCCTACGAATATATGCATATCTATTTTTACTTGTCAAACTTGACCCACTAATTTTAGCATCCATTGAGGAAACTTGCTTTAATCAATTTTTGTTAAATGGTTTCAATTTAATTCCATCATTCCTTCTACACTTAACTTTCTACTTACAAGAAGAGTTTTATATTCTCCGTATTTGTTGCTGTGATTCTGGAGGCATGGTTTCCTATTTTATTCAATGGTCTGTAGTCTGTTAATATAAATTATTTATTTTGATGGTGATATTGTCCAGGACTTGGCCTTTGGGAGTCCCTTCAAGCTGGTTTCTGTGTCCTTCCTGTCACAATAAGCTTGAGATTATATGCAAAATTTGCAATTCAAGTACACCTACTTTTGTTAGTGTAAGCAAAGTATGATTTCTTGACTAGACTTGAAGTGGGTGGGAGATTTGGGTCAAAAACATTTTAGGAAGTTTTCTCTTTTTTTCTGCAGGAACTTGCATTTCTTCCTCTTGCTACTTTTCCCCTTGATGCTTGGGTTCCAAACCTCTATCTTTCTGTTAACATTCCCCCTCATACCTTGAAACATTACTTTTCCCTGGCTGCCTCCTCACATTCTGCATGTACTTTTTAAAAACGTGATAAAATATACCATTTACCAAAAAATTTACCATTTTATCAATTTAAAAATGTAAAATTTAGTAGCATTAAGTACATTTTCAATGTTATGTAACCATCACGACAATCCATTCCTGGCCCTTGGCCCCTCCAGACCTACTCCTTCCATACTTTTCCCAGTCTCAGTTAATGGCAATTTTCTTCCTTCAGTTGCTCAGGCCCAAATTTTCAGCATCATCTGTGCCTCCTCCCTTTTTTCTACACCATCCATCAGCTCCACTTTCAAAACAGATCCAGAATCCAACCACTTCTCATAATCCTACTCGGTCCAATCTGTAGTGTTCTCTCACAGAGATTACCACAATAGCCTAACTAGTCCTAGTCTGCCTTTTTCTTTGATCC
>NW_007729617.1:207804-210363 GCF_000696425.1 Galeopterus variegatus | reverse complement strand
TTCTCTCACAGAGATTACCACAATAGCCTAACTAGTCCTAGTCTGCCTTTTTCTTTGATCCTTCACTTCATTCTCAGCACAACAGTCACAGTGATCACTTAAAAATGGAAATCAGAAAAAAGAAAATATTTTTACACTGAGGCAAGGATGATTTTATTCAAAGCCAGTACAATAGTGGCATTGTAATAGGGGAGAGAGATTTGGCTCAACTGCAAATACAAGGACAAGTGGGGATTTATAGCCAAGGAGCAGGTTGAGGGGGGCAGTGGATGGAAAATTACTAAGAGGAGACATCAAGGGCAAGGGGATTTTGCTAAATTGGTTTTACGGTATTCTCACTCATACATCAAAAGTGGGGGATGAGGAACTCTATCAGATATTAAGGGTGATCAGATATCAAGGGTGGGGAATTCTTGCTAAACTTACTTATCAGAATTCTCAGCAAAGACTAGGTAGGGCAGTCCAAAGACAGAATGGGGTCAAAGGTCGAGGCCTAGTCAAAACAGGGCTCAGAGGAACCTGACTAAAATTGGTTAAGAGGAGAGTCCTTGTCACTCTCCACTGCTGAGAGCTTTCTCGTCTCATCCAGAGTATAATCCAGTGAAAATGCAATATGAGCCTACATTCTGGCCACCTAGCCTCTAATCTCCTACTACTCTCTCCCGTTTCTTTCTGCTTCAGTAACGATATCTTTGCTTAACAGGCCAGGTGTGCTCCCACCTCAGGGCGTTTGCATCTGTTTTTCATTCTGCTAGAAATCCTTCACATTGATACTTAACTAGGTTCACTCCTCACCTTCTGCAGGTCTTTCTTCAAATGTCACCTTCTCAGTGAAATGTTTCATAACCACTTTGTGTAAAATTGTAAAACCTCCCTCCCCCCAACTTCCTGTACCTCTTCCTTATTCTCATTAGCACTTATCACTATGAGTAACTCAAAGCATATTTATTCTTGTTTATTTTCTTCTTTCTCCTCCAGTAGAATTTAAGCTGTATGCATGCAGAAGTTTTGCCAGTTTTGCTCACTGGTGTATTTCTAGCATCTAGAACAATGCCAGGCGCAAGATAGGTGTTCAATATTTTGTTGTTGTTGAATGAATGAATAATGGAATCCTATATAGCAGTGAAAGTGAATGAACTTTGCATGTATCAAGATAGATGAATCAATTTGACTGGCTTAAGAAAAACGATAGATGAATCTAAAAGTGTTTGTGTTGAGCATATAAGTCACAGAAGAACATATAAGTCACAGAAGAACATATATTTAGCAGATTTCGTTTACATAAAGATCAAAAACCTTGCAAAAGTAAACACTTGAGATTTAGGATTACATACATATGGAGTAATCATCTAGCTAAGCAAGGAAATGCTGAAAACAATTCAGGAAAACGATTTGGGAGCACTGTGGACAAGGCTTTCAAAATTCTGGTAAAGTTCTCTTTTGTAAGCTAAGTGTTGGGTATACGGGTATTCGTTTTATTATTCTTAAACTGTACCTATGCACACATTGTCTTCTGTATATACTATATATACAGAATTAAAATTATTAAAAGTAATCATAACTACTGGTGGGAGGTACAGCACACCTGTTACCAAGTAAGGACTCGCTGCCCAATGCACACAGAAGCCAATATCATGGTTTTTGACAAAAGAAGGCTTTATTCTTGAGGTCAACTGGCATGGAGACAGGAGGCAAGGCACCTCAGATCGGTCTCCCTGATCCAGGCATTGGCCATATGACATGGCGACAGTGAATTGGCTAAACCTGAGTCAGGCCGGACGATAGGGCGAGAGAATGGACGGGACAGTTCCAAGTCAGGCCGCATATGTTAATGAAGCAAGACTGATTGGATGGCTCTAAATCAGGCCATATGACTAGGCAAAGGATGACTTTCTGGTAAGTCAAGAGCTGTGATTGGTTGGGTCCCTTGATGGAGAATTTTGAAGCTCCTGCGGTGCCTAATATCACCTGGAGGGCAAGGCCCTCTCTCTGCGCATGCTCTGCTTACATCCTAAACGATAACTTTGAAATAACTTTAGATGGGCAAATAAACCAGTTTCAGCTAATTTTAGACGGTTTCAAACCAATCCTCCTACAGGCATCTAAATTCGGGTTTTGTTTTTTTCAAACCATTTTGCCTGCCTAATAAAACAAGTCTGCTGGTTGATTTAGGCAGCACCGCCCGCACTGGGTGGAGAACACCTGCCTCACCTGTCCCGGGTGCCCTCCCTCGCGCTGGAACCCCGCGCGGAGAGCAAGACGCCAGAGCAAGGTGAGAGCTGGTGCAAGAGAGGCCGTTATCCCCCGGAAGTGCGCGCCGCGGCGCCCTCTGGGAAGTGTAGTCCGCGCGGGCCCCAGGCATGCCGGGAGTCGTAGTTGTCCTGGGGCTCGCGGGGCTGAGGAGACAGCTCGCGGCCTTTCTGGGGGGCTCGGAGTGGTTGGTCCCGGCTCGTCCCGGACGTCCCGTTTGGGGCTGAGACGCTCCCGGTTGCCTTTTCCGGCCGCGGTCGGAGCCCTCGCGTCTCTCCGAGTGAGTGGGGCGGCGCGCGGAGCCTCGGC
>NW_007729617.1:195643-207283 GCF_000696425.1 Galeopterus variegatus | reverse complement strand
GGGACCGCCGGGCCTCGATGTCTGTCAGGCTTTTGTGGCTGCTTTTTCTGAGACTTCTTAGCGAAGCAGAATAGGAACAATAGCTAATACCTACAGAAAACGTACGTGTGCCAGGTGCTAGTCGCGCCTTAGATGAATGAACTCATCTAGTACCAAGTGACAGGTTGGCTGTACGCAGTTCCCATTTTACAGATGCAGAACCGAGGCACAGAATGGCCAGGTAATTTGCCGAAATTTAACTGGGGCCTTGGATTTGGGCCCCGATTCTCTTGCTGCCTCTACTATTTACCGTTTTTGTGACTTTGGACAGGTCACGACTCTAGTTCTCATTCTCTCTCACATCTGTACAATGAAGCAGTAATATTTACTTTTTAGAGTTGTTAAGATTAACAATAATACACGAGAAACGTTTTTGTGACTTTGGACAGGTCACGACTCTAGTTCTCATTCTCTCTCACATCTGTACAATAAAGCAGTAATATTTACTTTTTAGAGTTGTTGTTAAGATTAACAATAATACACGAGAAACACTAACGATTCCTGGTATCCTAGAGGTGTGCGTCCTAAAGGAACTGATTCCTCCTGCAACAGCTTCCCTCCAGCAGGCTGCCGTGCACGGCTGGACGTTGGCAGCAAGTTGCACTCATGCCGGGGGCGGCTCCCTGAGGAGCCCACTGCACCCAAGGCAGAGGCCACAGGCAGCTGCCACTTGCCTGGCTGCCCCAGGCACTCTCTTATCTTGCCTTCTCGAGGGCAGGTGGGGTGCCCAGCCCTCCCAACTGGGGTGTGTATATGGGGAGCGGAGGGCTACTTCTGTGGATGCTTATAGAGATGGCATCTATGAAGTGTGTATTTAGGAGGGGCAATGCAGCAACAGTCTGGCGCATGTCTTGAGTGGGTGGCAGCGTTTTAATCATATTACCTTGGGAGAGATCTGGTAAGGCCGGGCGCAGATCGAAAGAGACTGGGAAAGTGGACAGGTTGTATTATACTCATAGTTCCTTGGAGAGAACCCAGCAATCCACGCAGGACCACGTAAAGCAGGTACTTGGGTTCGTCACAAAGCGGGGAGGGAGATGTGGGCAAGTGTCTTTATTGTGGTTTCTATGGGAAGGAAAGTGTGAGGCTTAGGATCGGCTAGCTATGTTTGAAAGTGGCACCCTACCTCCCAACCCCTGAGGAAATTCATATTCACTGTGACTGAGTGTATAAAGCTATCTGAGGATTCTAGATATCTATGAGTGAAACACAGTTTGCTTAGAGGTAGATGATAGGCCATTAGGTGGATGTTAAAGCATAAATTTACGGAAACTAGAAGTATAGTTAACAGGGAGGGGATGAGATTGGCAATTTGGCTTGGTAAACACTCTTCTTACTTGGTTTGCATCATATATGGGGTGATTTTGTTGGGACCTGATGGACATTTGGGGCCGTTGTAACTTTCTCCAAGCCAACCCTTGACACCAGAGTTCCTCATGATACATTTTTTCTCTCTAGACCTACCTTGTCAGCACTCTGCTCTTGCTTGACAGGAAAACTAAGAAGGAAGAAATGGCTATGGATTTGCTGCCTGCTCAGGTGATGGTAAGTGAAATTTGTCTTTTTCATGAATAGGTACTTCTCCATCCAAC
The DNA here is from genome assembly GCF_000696425.1 of Galeopterus variegatus. Lineage (NCBI taxonomy): Eukaryota > Metazoa > Chordata > Mammalia > Dermoptera > Cynocephalidae > Galeopterus > Galeopterus variegatus. The sequence continues at coordinate 205,652 of NW_007729617.1, read as the reverse complement.
AAAAACTGTGGAGAATCCGTAGCCTCAAAAGTTTTTGCAGGATCCTGGGCTTATTAAGGGGCTGCTGAGGAATTCCTCTTGTCCCCAGGTCACTCTTAATTCACCCCGAACTCACATTGTGACCAAATTTGAATCAGCTCTGAACATATGCTTCCTGCTACAATAGGTGCTTGGTGAGGAGTCCGAGGTATTAGTCTTTGTCTTCACAGAAGATATAGTCACATTTAGGACAAAGTCACAGGAGGGCCAAAAGACACCCTCAACAAACATTTACTGAGCACCAACTATGTACAGGATACTGTGGGGGCTACAAAGAGGGAAGATATTATTTCCATCTTTGGGGAGTTCATGGTACTGATCTTAGGAAACATCCTAGAAGTGGGGTCATTTTGAATTGAGACTGAAGGTAGGACTGATGTGGGTGGGTAGGGAAGACTAAGGCATCCCAGAAGGAGTTCGGCTTGGCTTGGGCTTTGAGGCTGGCAGCAGAGAGGACAGAGGCCTGGGGCCTTCCTCTGCCTAGTGCAGCTGTGACGTTAAACTGTCCAACTGTCCCTCTTACCTATCTAATCAATGACTATCTCCTTCTCTGATTCTTTTTTATTTTTCCCTGCTACTTCAAACACCCTTCCTGAGCACATTTTTCTTGCTTTCTCCTTTTGAGATCATTTTCATTACTTGAGTCCTCAGCTTTTTGAAGATCTTCCCCAAATCTTTGTCCTCAGGCCTGACCTTATCTCAGAGTTCCAGACTATTATTTCCAAACACTTATTAAATGTTTTTACATGGAACTCCCATCTTTTTCCCAGTACCAGCTCCCTTTCCTGGTTACCTTCCTTCTGTGGATTTTCTATTCCACCATGCCCCAAAACCTCAGTTTTTCACTGGCTGCTTTCCCAAAAAGTACTGGTATACCACATGTTAAAAATCTGGGCCCTGGAACTTCACTTCATGGCTTCAGATCCAAGCTAGGGATGTGACCTTGGGCAAGTTATTTTATCTCTCTGTACCATTTTCTCAATGTAAGTGGAGTTGATAACATACATACCTCATAGAATTGGTGTGAGCATTAATATTAACAATTATAAACATACTTACTGTGTTCCAAATACCATGTATTACTATATCCAAAAATATTTATTCCTGTCATATATTAACTCATTTAATCCTTACAAGAGGTCTATTAATATCCAAATTTTGCAGATGTGGAAACAGGCTCAGAGAAGTAAGTAACTTGACCAGAGGTCACTTAGATGGCTTTTGAATCCAGACAGGACAGTCTATACTGAGAGCATTATGCTCTCAGAAAGTACATTAAAATGCTGAAAACAGTGCATGGTAGCTTTTACTATTATTATTAGTAACAGCAGCAGCAGCATATTTTAGGACCTGCCAAATTTGATAAGTCTCTCCTAACTAGTTTAGATTCTACTTTGATTCTCTAATTAAATGGAGATGAACATTTCAGGAAACCAAGATATATATATATAAGACCAGCAAAATGCAGTGCAAAGCAATACCCAGCTATTACCTTGGCCCAAAGGTAGGATTCTTCCCTGAATGAACTTTCCCACACCCCCAAATTGGAGAGACTTACTTCATTTTAGCTAAGTGAAGATGTAGAAGAGTTTGTTTGCAATTCAGAGCCAGTTTTTTGACAGCTAATTCAATGTCTTTGATTAAGTCTCATTGTGACCCCAGGTGACCCTGTCACAGGTCTCATTACCCCATTTCAATCTATTCAATGGCAATATCCAATCTCAAGTACTGTCCTCATTTAGGGTACTGAGAGGCAAATTTCTCTCTGCTGCCTGTTAGAAAAATTAAACTGCAAACAAGCCTAATTTTTGGAAAAAATAGAATCTTCACAGATTTTAAAAATATTACCTCCTTTCATATAATATATAGTTTATCATCTGGGGAAATGGCACATGGAACTTGATGGTGATTGCTTAATAGTCACAGTTTTTTAATTACATCTTTTTTTCAAATAAATTGGTACTTGGTACTTTTATTGGTATTGTCCCTATTTTTAGAAAGAATAGTCTTTATTTTTTTATGTAATAGTTTTAGATTAGAGAAAAATTGCAGAGTTACCATTTACCCCACTCCCAGTTTCCCATATTATTAACATCTTACATTAGTATAGTACATTTGTGGCAATTAATGAACCAATACTGATACATTATTATTAACGAAAGTCCATACTTTATTCACGTTTCTTTAGGTTTTACTAATGTCCTTTTTCTGTTCCAGGATTCCATCCAGGATACCACATTACATTTAGTTTTCGTGTTTCCGTAGACTCCTGTTGGCTGTGACACTTTCTCAGACTTTCCTTGTTTTTGATGATCATAACAATTTTGAGTATTGGTTAGGTAATTTGTAGAATACCCCTCTATTGTGATTTTTCAGATGGTTTTTCTCATTATTAGGCTGGGGCTATAGGTTTTGGGGAGGAAGATTACAGAGGTAAAATGTCATTCTCATCACATCATATCAAAATTACATGCTAATAACATGACTTACCATTGTTGATATTGACCTTTATCACCTGACTGAGTATTATTTGTCAAGTTTCTTCTCTATAAAGTTACTTTCCTATTCCGCCTTCTCATATATTACTCTTTGAAAGGAAGACACTATGTGTAACCCACACTTGAGTGGGGAATTGGACTTACCATTGTTGATATTGACCTTTATCACCTGACTGAGTATTATTTGTCAAGTTTCTTCACTATAAAGTTACTTTCCTATTCCGCCTTCTCATATATTACTCTTTGAAAGGAAGACACTATGTGTAACCCACACTTGAGTGGGGAATTGCGCTCCACCTCCTTGAGGACAGAGAATGTACGTGAATTACTTTGAAATCTGCATAGAGGGTTATCACTTCTCCCCATTTATTTATTTATTCAATCATTTATTTATATCAGAATGGCAATCATGGATTTTTCTGTTTTCTCTACATATCAACTATGCTTCTTTTCAAAAAAATATTTTTAGTGGTTACCCTGCAATTTTCAATATAAATTTACAACTAATCTAAGTCAACCTGCCAATAACACTGTACTGCTTCAGGGGTAGTGCAGATACCTTCTAACAGAGTATTCCCAGTTCCTTCCAACCATTTCTTATGACATTGCTGTCATTCATTTCACTCATCCATAGGCTATAATCACTCAATTCATTATTATTATTATTATTATTATTAATTTAAGCAAACAATTATCTTTCAAATCAATTAAGAATAAGAAAAATACAAGGTTTTATTTTATCTTCATTTATTTCTTCTCTGTCATCCCTTCTATCTTTATGTAGGTTCAAGTTTCTGACATTATTATTTTCCTTCTTCCTGAAGAACTTTTACCATTTTTTACAGGGCAGGTCTGCTGATAAGGAATTCCCTCAGTTTTTGTTTGTCTGAGAAAGTCTTTATTTCTCATACTTTTGAAGGATAGATTCACTTGATGTAGAATTCTTGGTTGGTGATTTTTTTTCTTTCAACACTTTAAATATTTAACTCTATTCTTATTTACATGGTTGCTAATGAGAGAAAATCCTTGGTAATTCTCATCTTTAATCCTTTATAGATAAGATTTTTTTCTCTCTCTTCTTTCAAGACTTTCTCCTTGACTTTGGTTTTCTGTAGTTTGAATATGATATACCTACGTGTAGATATTTTGTATCCTTCTTGGCATTCTCTGAGCTTCCTGGGTTTGTGGTTTGGTGTCTGTCATTAACTTTGGAAAATTCTCAGCCATTATTACTTCAGATATTCCCCTTGCTCCTTTCTTATCTTCTTCTTCTGGTATTCCAATTACATAGTAATTTTAAATGACCAAGTGGAGTTACATTTTTAACAATATACAGTATATCAGTTAGAAACTTAGGGATGTGAAACAATAATCATTAACCATTTCTCACAGTTTCTCTGGGTCAGGAATGCAGACTGGACAGGAGAAATAGCTTGCTGTACAAAGTCTGGGATATCAGCTGAAAGATTTAAAGACTGGGGGCTAGAATCATCTGAAATCTCAGTCACTCACGTGTCTCTAGCTCTTGGCTGAGACCTTACGGCTGATGGAACATCTACCAGTGACCTCTCCAAGAGTCTTAGGCTTACAGTATGGTAATTAGGCTCCAAAAGCAAATATTCAGTGTGCCAGGTGGAAGGTGTATTCTTTTTCTACCTCTCCTCCAAACACACAGCATCACTTCTACTGAATTCCACTGGTTACAGCACACATAAGCCCCTGTACAGATTCAAAGGAAGGAACTATAGAACTCAGTTATTGGTGGAAGAAATGTCAATGTCACATTCCACAAAGAGCATGTTAAATGGGAGATAAATTCGTGTGGTTATCTTGGGAAAGTACAATCTTCTACATTTGTCAGAATTTAAAATGTGCCTACGCTTTGACCCAATCGTTCAATTTCTAGCAGTTTATCTTATAAATATAGTTGTACATATGCCCAGAGATATCTGTTTGAGCCTGGGTCATTGTACATTGTTTGTGACAGCAAAAAACAGAAACCATCTAAATACCAGTCAATAAGGAAAGTGGTTAAATTAGTTATGGTATTTATACTGTGGAATATATCAGGCAGTTGTTAAGAAGAATGAGGTTTGTATATGCAGATGTGTCAAGATCTATAAGATATAAATAAAACAGGATTAAGAATTTTTCCATTAAAGAGGATACTTGTATATACGTGTGTTTTTGCATAAAACATTTCTGAGAAGAAAGAAAAGAAAATTGGTGCTAGTTACGTGTAGGTTAGGACTCTAATTTGGGATAGGAGGGAATACTTGACATATTACTGTATGTTCTTTAGTACCCTTTCTATTCTTTAGAATACGTTTGTTTTCTTTTTGTTTAAAGAAAACAGTCAAAAGAACACATATAGGGCTGGCCCCATGGCTTACTCGGGAGAGTGCGGTGCTGAGAGTGCCGAGGCTGCAGGTTCGGATCCTATGTGGGGATGGCCGGTGCGCTCACTGGCTGAGTGTGGTGCGGACAACACCGTGCGGAGGGTTGCGATCCCCTTACCGGTCAAAAAAAAGAACACATATATGTAATTGGTTATGAATTTTGGAAGATATTCTTAAAACATGAACAAAAGTTGTCTGAGAATAACAATAGGATTTACTGTGATCTACATTTTTTTGTTTCAGTTTAAAAAAAATTTCTGAAGTGATTATGTTTAATGTATGCACTTTTTAAAAAGCTAATGAAATTTATTTATTTATTTATTTATTTATTTTGTGTTTTTTTTTTGAGACTGACCACACTGCACTCAGCCAGTGAGCGCTCCGGCCATCCCTATATAGGATCTGAACCCGCGGTGGGAGCGCTGCTGTGCTCCCAGCGCTGCACTCTCCCGAGTGCACCACGGGCTCGGCCCAAAGCTAATGAAATTTAAAAAGAAAAAAAATGCCAGCAGGAAGTGATGGGATTGGGGGTAAAGATAGGATATGAGGTTGCTGTGAGTATCCTGCTTATAGCAGCAAGAAGCCTATATTCTTTTGCTAGGGCTGCAGTAACAAAAAACCACAACTGGATGGCTTAAACAACAGAAATTTATTTTCTCACAGTTCTGGAGGCTAGAAGTCCAAGATCAAGATGTTGGCAGGTTTGGTTTCTTCTGAGGCCTTTCTCCTTGGCTTATAAGTGGCCGTATTCTTGCTGCATTCTCACATGGTCTTTCCTGTGTGCATATGCGGGTATGTGTCCTAATCACCTCTTCTTATAGGGATACCAGTCTTATTGGATTGGGATCCAATCTAAAGACTTCATTTTAACTATACCTCTTTAATGACCTTGTTTCCCAATACAGTTACATTCTGAGGTACTAGGGATTAGGACTTCAACATATGAATTTTGGAAGGACACAGTTCAGCTCTTTGTATCTCTAGCTCCTAACTCAATTATACTATACAATGTGTAGGATAAGGTAGACATATGAAGAAACAAGAAAATGTGGGGTGACCAAAACTCAAAAGGAAGGCAATCAATAGAGGCCATTATCAAGATAACCTAGATGTTGAAATATGCAGACAAGGTTTTAAGATAACTTTTATAACTACGCACAAGGAAAATATGCTTGTAATAAATGAACCAATAGGAAACCCAAACAGAGAAATAGAGACTATGAAAAAAGTAATAGAAATTCCAGAACTGAAAAACAAAATATCTGAAATTTTAATTTTTTTTTTTATTTTAGTGAAAAACTTTATTACCCAGGGTAGAAGGTGGGAGTACTGTTCAGCTCTCTCCCATTGGGGAATGGATTAGAAGTGGGGGTATGTGGCATTTTTCTCTTGGACTCCTAGCCATCTGTGAGCTTGATAGGGGATAAGGGAGAGATGACCATCCTGAGCTCAGCGGCTGCTGGTATTGAACTGTAGGTAATATTGGGTTGTAGGCTCATGGTGTAGATTATTGAATTCAGATAATTCTGCCTGTGGAAGAAGTCCAGAGGCCTTAGCTGATATGCTTTTCTGAAATTTTTTAAAAAATCACTGGATGGGCTTAACTTTTAGAAATGAACACATGGAAAAGTCAGTGAAACCTGAAGATAGATTAAAAAAAAATAAAATCTGAAGAACAGGGAGGAAAAAGAGCCTCAGTTACCAGTAAAACGATATTAAAAGGTCTACGATACATGTAATTAGAGTTTCAGAAAGAAAAGAGAGAATGGGATACAAAATATATTCAAAGGAAATAATGGCCAAAAATTTCTCAAATTGGTGAAAAACATAAAATTACAGATTTACAACACTTGGCAAAGCTCAAGCAGAATAAATACAATGAAACCCACAGCCAGCACAACATGGATTAATGCTATGCAATAGAAATATAATGTGAACCATGAATGCAAGCCATGTATCTAATATAAAATTTTTTAGTAGCCATATTTAAAAAAAGTTAAGAGAAGCAAGTAAGTTTAATGATATATTTTTCTTTAACCCAGTGTATCCAAATATTATTATTTCCACATTTTATCAATATAAAATTATTGAAATACTCTGTGTGTGTTTTTGTATGTATGTATATGTATTATGTATTATTTTTAGTAAATCATTTATTTTATATTTTATGTGTATAGCACATCTCAATTCAGAATAGCCACATTTCATGTACTCAGTAGCCACTTGTGGCTGGTGTCTGCCACATTGGGCAAAAAAGTCGCAGACAAATCACAAAAACCAAAGATTTGAAAGCAGGCAAAACATTACATTACTTGCAGAGAATCAATATTTAAATCACCATTGGCTTCTCATCAGAAACAGCAAGGCAATAAAACAATAGAACAACATTTTACATGCTGAAAGAAAAAGACCATCAACCCAGAAGTCTATATCCAATAAATATATTCTTCAAGAACGAAGGTGAAATAAAGACATTTTCAGATTTAAAAAATGAAGGTAATTCATTGCCAGCAGGCCTACACTACAAGATAGACTAAAGGAAGTTTTTCAAGCTAAAAGGAAAATATGCCAGATGGGAATTCTGGTTTTAGGAAGGAATGAAGAACATTGGAAATGATAGCTTTCTAGATAAATATAAAATACTTTTCTTCTCAAGTTCATTAGAATTAATATGACTGTTTAAAGTAAAATTATAATATTGTATTATGCAGTTTATAATGTAGGTAGATGTAATGTATATGACAGTGGAGATAGAATTCATTTATATCTGGACTGGAAAAGTTCTATCTTTATCTATAGGGATGTTTGGATGTCTGTTTTTTGACTGGCCAAAACAAGAGCAGTATATGTGTTAAGATCTAAATGCCACTTACTACCCCAGTAACTTTCTTTACTGATGGTTTGCAACTGGCCTAAATGTTTGACAAGTCTAGATACTATAGGGATGTTTGGATGTCTGTTTTTTGACTGGCCAAAACAAGAGCAGTATATGTGTTAATATCTAAATGCCACTTACTACCCCAGTAACTTTCTTTACTGATGGTTTGCAACTGGCCTAAATGTTTGACAAGTCTAGATAACAGAGGCCCTTGCTGAGAGTTTCTCCTTTGAGCTCTCCCAAAACCAAGATTCTTTTGTGTGTATGTGTGTGTTTGGCGACTGGTAGGTACAGAGATGTGAAACCTTGAGCTTGGTGTTATAACCCCACACTCTAACAAGCTAAGCTAAATGACCAGACCCCAAATCAAGATTCTTCACCCAAGTCCAGAGAACCAGCAGTCTGTGTGTGAAAATAAAGGAGATTGGGCTTGGAATGTCTCTTGGCCTTCCGGGGCTTCCCTGCGCTCTTTCTCTTGCTGTACTGTACCCTATACCTTTAAATAAAAGCTTACATTGAATATGTTCAGTGGAGTCTGGTGAGTCCTGTCAACTCTCCAAACTGGAAAATCTTTATAACAACTATAGCACAAAGAAGGGGTGTCCCATAAACAAGTACTTGCAAGGTCTCGCATTCCATGTGAAACGATATGTTAGCTCCCAATAAACTATGAATAACCGAGAATGTATATTATCATTCTCAGAGCAACCACTAAAAATGCAAAAAGTATAATTAGAAAGTCAACATATAAATTAAAATGGAATCTAAAAAAATTCAAAACAAAGGAACACACAGTAAAAAATGTAAGCCTAATGGAAGAGTGTAAAGTAACAAGTGAAAGATTGCTTTTCTGCCCCTCTCCATGAGTATCAGAGAATAGTCAGGATGACAGCTTGCTTGTCTTCTGGATATTTTTGTATACACCATACATATGTATATACAGATATAGAATTTTTCTACAAATGTAGAATGTAGCTTGCTTTTTCATATGGATCTATAATACATCAAGGTCAAATTCCAATGTCAGACATACAAATCTACCTCATTCTATTTAATGACTGCATTATTCATGGAATTATTGTTATTTATGGAATAAATGTACTGTAATTTGCTTATCTGTTCCCTTATTGATGGATTGATAGCTTTTCTTCAATTTTTCACCATTTTGTTAGTTTCCTATTGCTGCTGTAACAAACTACCACAAACTCAGTGGCACAGCAACATAAACTAGTTCTCTTACAGTTCTGGGAGTCAGAAATATGAAGTCAGTTTCACTGTTTTAAGGTTAAGCTGTCACCAGAACACTTCCTTCTGGAGGCTTCCAGGAGAAAATCTGTTTCCTTGCCCTTTTCGCCTTCTAGTGTAGGTCTGCAGTCCTCGGCTTGTGGCCTTTTCCTCCATTTTCACAGCATAGCAGCACTTCCATCTCTGCTCTGTCATCATATCACCTTCACCTCTTATGACTGACTCCTCTTGGGTCCTTCTTATAAGGACCATTTTGATTACATCAAGTCTACCTGGATAATAATTGAGGATAATCTCCCCATCTCAAGATTCTTAATTTAAACAGATCTTCAAAGTCCCTTTTGTCTTACATATAAAATTTACAGATTCATTATTTGGCCTACCATAACCATTAACTTAAGTAATTAACTTAAGTAATGTTATAGTAAACAACTTTGAGCAAATATCCCTACCCAGCTGTGTGATTATTTCTTGTACTAGAATTCTAGGAGTAGAAATGCAAGGTCAAAGTAATGTACCTTTTACATTTTGATAGATTCTCAGCAATATACCCACCAAAAACGTTGCACCAATTTTTACTCCCTTCAGCTCTTCTCACAGAAGAGTTGCTCTCTGCCCAGACCACGGCTTCTCACATTTTGGGGTTTAACTGGGATTCTCTTGAAAAACTTACTTTCTCAACAGTTCCTTCTTGCACCTGTATAGTCTTGCATGTCCTTTAATTCTTTTAATTTTCATAGTCAATGGAAACTCACCTGACCATATAGCTTAGAGGTGTGTCTACCTGAATTCAAATCCTAGCTCTACCACTTTCTAACAGTATTACCTTGAGAAGGTTACTTAATCTTTCTACACCTGTTTCTTTATCTGCAAAGTGATTTAATTTTTTTTTTTTTTTTTCCTTTTTGAGACCGGCCGCACCGCGCTCAGCCAGTGAGCGCACCGGCCAT
>NW_007729617.1:192727-195032 GCF_000696425.1 Galeopterus variegatus | reverse complement strand
CCCGCGGCGGGAGCGCTGCTGCGCTCCCAGCACCGCACTCTCCCGAGTGTGCCACAGGCTCGGCCCTGCAAAGTGATTTAATGATAGTATCTTCCTCACAAGGTTTTTATGAGACTTAAATGAGATACTCTATACAAAATTCCTATCCTAACATTCAATAAATATTAACTAATACTATTTTTGTTTTTTGCCTTATGTCTCAGAAATTCCTTTGTGTTTCTGTTCATCTGATGGTATTTTCCCCAGTTTTCTAGTATTACTCTAATTATTTTCTGATTTTTATTTATTTTTTCTTTTGTTTAATTTGAATTTTGAGTGGGAGGGAGGAGGAAAATATGTATGTGCTGAGTTGCTTTGAAAGATCCCAGGCTGGAATTTAAATTCCCTGTTGGCAAGGACTTTGCATTTTTTTATCCCTACCCCCATTGCACATGGCATGTGTCTTTGCTCTCAGTGAGTGCTGTATTTGTCTGTTTTCTGTCACTTATAACAGAATGCCTTAGAATGGGTAACTTATTCAGAAATGAAAAGAAAAAATTTATTTCTTACTGTTCTGGAGGCTGAGAAGTCCAAGGTCCAGGGGACACATCTGGTGAGGGCCTCCTTGATGGGGATGCTGCAGAGTCCGTAGGTGGCACAGGGCATCACATGGCAAAGGGGAAGAGTGTGCTAATATGCTCATTCAGGTCTCTGTCTCCTCTTTTAAAGCCACTAAGTGGCTAATCCATTAAGTCATTAATCCATGAATGGACTAATTCATTCATAAGAGCACAGCCCTTATGATCCAATCACCTCCTAAAGGCCCCAACTCTCAATACTGCCACCTTAGGGACTAAGTTTCAACATAAGCTTTGGAGGGGACAAATATTCAAACCATTGTAGGTACTTAATAAATACCTGATTAATTAGTTAATTAATTTTTCCAAAAAATTACATAAATAGTTGATTTGAGTACTTAGAATCCTAAGACATTTTCAGAACTGCTACACATCCCATTGTCACCTTCTCACTGAGTCTTCCATTGAAGAAGATGGCCCTGGATGAATAGGAATGGGTTTGCCGTTCCAGGAGTCTGTGACATTCAGGGATGTGGCTGTGTTCTTCAGCCAGGATGAGTGGTTGCACCTGGACACTGCCCAGAGAACCTTGTACCGGGAGGTGATGCTGGAAAACTACAGCAACCTGGTCTCACTGGGTAAGGATTTTTGCCTATAATGATGAATCCGCTATAGGAACACGTTTGAGCTCCCTCTTTGGGGTTCAGAGACTGTAGTTTTCTACCTGACTGTGCTACTGAGAAAGATTGAATTGCTGTAGAGTTGAAAGTGCATATTTATGTGTGATGCTCTTCATGTTATTCTCTCCTTCCTCTGCACTTCCTCACACTCTAGCCCCAATCCAAGTTTCCTCCCTGGAATAGGTCAATGATTAGATCCCTAATCATTAGATTCTGAAAAACATAGGAATGTTTTTATCTTAGAGGCATTAATTGCCAGGGTTTTATATTGTTTAGGAACCGAGACTTGCCTCCTGATGTACTCCCTGAAAGCTTCAGTGCTCTTCACAAGAGCTTGTGCTACTTACTCTGCCTCCCAAGTCTTGCCATTGCTGCCTTTTAGGTTCAGAGTGAGTGGTATATGAGTTCTGGGCTTGCTCTTCATGCCATCAGTTCAAACTCCATTTCTTTCCTCATGAGCAGGGATTTCATTTTCAATGCCAAAGGTGATCTGCTGGTTGCAACAAGGAGAAGATCCCTGCATGGAGGAAGAAGTCCCTCCAGACAGCTGTCTAGGTGAGTGAGAGGTGGGAAATGTGCACAGGAAGTCTTCATAGATGAGGTCATGAGGAGGCAGTACTCTGAAACTTTCTTGGAAGCACTGAGCCCTATTAACATGTTCAGGACCAGTTGTATTTTATTTAATTTGTATAGTTTAAGAACACACAATTACCTAATTGCAGTTATCTGATTTACTCTATTTTCAGTCATGGATTGGTCAGAGAAAGCCAGGTTTGAACCCAGAGTATCTTAGAATCAGCTCAAGCTAAATCTTTTCACCTAGAATAGGAGTTGATCTTGGGATGTATTTCAGAACTTCAAGACATATTGACTTCAAATGTCTTCCATATTTTTATTATTCTCAAAAGATTCCTACAAAGAGAGTGTAATCTTCTAGTTGCAGCTTATTAGATGAAATGAATATGTCTTTTTCTCCTCATGATCAATTAGAAAGGGGGAGAAAGATGGAAGGTATGAAAAAATTGTTATTCCTCCAATAAGGGATAGAGTGTTGTACATGGCTGATGT
>NW_007729617.1:169065-192205 GCF_000696425.1 Galeopterus variegatus | reverse complement strand
GAAGGTATGAAAAAATTGTTATTCCTCCAATAAGGGATAGAGTGTTGTACATGGCTGATGTTCATGTACGTTACACCATATTTTCCTCTTCTTTATAATCAGCATCTTGAACTTAGATCAAATATCGTCAACACAGTCATGATTGAAGGCTTTTGTAATTTTTAAAATCCAAGTGTCTTCTTTTTAACAGATTGTTGTTCCCTTTCACAGACTATGGTATGAAATCACAATCACATATGAAATCACAATCACATATGAAATCACAATCACATATGAAATCACAATCACATATGAAATCACAAAATTTTTTTTAAAAATTCAAATATCTTAAAATTATTGTGTGTAGTGTTTCAGAGAGAGCATAGGAAAAAATATAATGAAAGCGATGTGAGTAGGAAGGAGAAGGTAAAGACAAGTTACCTGCTTCAAAAAAATTCAAATATCTTAAAATTATTGTGTGTAGTGTTTCAGAGAGAGCATAGGAAAAAAATATAATGAAAGCGATGTGAGTAGGAAGGAGAAGGTAAAGACAAGTTACCTGCTTCATTGCCTATTATATGCAGAGTGGGAAATGATGATAAACTGAAATATCCCTTAGTATTCAATTTGTGCTTGTCATTTGACATTTTTTTCTGTACCCTCATACCTTCTCAGCCTGTTCTTTTGTGTCTAACTTCTCCCAATCTTTTCATTTTCAGTGTTAATTTGCCTGGTGTATTCTCCCATACTACTCATTAACCTATTTACCTCTCTTTCCATTATCCCCTCCTGTTTTTCTCCAGATTTCAGTTTATATTTGAGATCAGGTGGTATCAAACCTCTTCTATATGTACTGTTGTCACTTTTATTGTCCCAGTGATACATCAGTTTGTCTCTTCCAGCAGAGGAGGTATTAATCATTAATTCTACTGATTCATTTCAGGTTTCAAGACTTGGCCTGAAATAGAAACATTGCCTCCCAGACAGGACATTTTTATAGAAGAAACATCTCAGGGAATAATAAAGAAAAAATCTATTAAGTATGGTCACTGGGACATCAACTTTGGAGAAGCTGTGGAATTTGAGAGCAGGATAGAACAGGAGCAAGAGAAGAAACCTCTTAGGCAGATGGTAGCCTCACATGAGAAAACCATCAGTGGAGGTGAAAACCATGCAAATCTTGAATTGGGGAAAGGCTTATTCATAAATACAATTCTTGTTAAACAACAGAGTGTTCCTATAGAAAACATACCCAATATGTATTATAGTTTGGGGAAAGATTTTAAGCAGAATTTTGATCTAATGAGATGCTTCCCAACTTACCTAGGAGAAAAACCTCATATCTGTAATGAATGTGGGAAGAGCTTCAACCAGAGTATTTACCTTATTGAACACCAGAGAATTCATACTGGCGAGAAACCCTACAAGTGTAATGAGTGTGGGAAAACCTTCAGCCACAGATCATCCCTTCTTGCCCATCAGAGAATTCATACTGGAGAGAAACCTTACAAATGTAATGAATGTGAGAAAGCATTTAGCAGCAGTTCAACCCTTATCAAACATCTGCGAGTGCATACTGGAGAGAAACCCTATCGATGTAGAGAATGTGGTAAAGCCTTTAGCCAGTGTTCAACCCTCACTGTACATCAGAGAATTCATACTGGAGAGAAACTCTATAAGTGTGGTGAATGTGATAAGGCCTTCAATTGTAGAGCAAAACTTCATAGACATCAAAGAATCCATACAGGTGAGAAACCCTATAAATGTAATGAATGTGGGAAAGGTTACAGCCAGTTTACATCCCTAGCTGAGCATCAGAGACTTCATACTGGAGAACAATTGTGTAAATGTTTGGAATGTGGGAGAACTTTCACACGCATATCAACCCTTATTGAACATCAGCGAATACATACTGGACAAAAACCCTACCAATGTAATGAATGTGGGAAAACCTTCAACCAGTATTCATCCTTTAATGAGCATCGGAAAATTCATACTGGTGAAAAACTTTATACATGTGGAGAATGTGGGAAAGCCTTTGGTTGCAAATCCAACCTTTATAGGCATCAGAGAATTCATACTGGAGAGAAGCCCTATCAGTGTAATCAGTGTGGAAAAGCTTTCAGCCAGTATTCATTCCTAACTGAACATGAGAGAATCCATACTGGAGAGAAACTCTATAAATGTATGGAATGTGGGAAAGCCTACAGTTACAGATCAAACCTTTGCAGACACAAAAAAGTTCACAATAAAGAAAAACTCTATAAATGGAAGGAATATGGGAAACCTTTCATCTACAGCTCCTCTCTTACTCAGTATCAGAGATTTCTGAGAGGAGATAAGCCCCCTGAGGTTTAATTAATCTCTCAAATAAGCCAAGACTTCTCACTGGAGAATAAGCAGGATAATAGTAAGTGGACATAAACATGTTAATAGGCTAAGTCTTTTTTCTTCTGTAGGAAATATGCTAGTTAGTACTAAGTAATGGTAAACCTGATCAGTGAAAATATGAATAGCACTGACTTGTCAAATTTAAGAAGAACCATAAATTCTAAGGTTTCTAAAAATCTGTAAATTTTTTTAAATCACAGAAAAAATGTAAAAGGCCTAGCTTTTTAAAAATGGCATGAAAAATAGGTGAATATAAGTTTTCTCTCATTAGACCATATACCCTTTCTAAGAGTAGGCTTCAATATGTGAATTTTCTTTTAAAAATAGTCATCGAGTTGTTAATGATGTTAATAAGTGGGGAGCCTTATTTTCTACAATAGCAGGTCAACATAAGCTGTCCTTTTCATAAGAAGAAGCTAAAGATAGAAAGAAATTCTTTAAATTTATCTCTTCACATGGAAAAATAAGGCTTTTTATGAGTTGCATCATCATCAAGTTATATATATAATATACACGTGTACACATATGCACATACACAGTTTTAGAAGATATATTTTTTTCAGAAGCCCTTGATGATTAAAATGCAGTTTTATTAACTTTGAATTCAGTTTTTTAAATTGAAATGTTGCCCAAGGGGAGACTCTCTTCCTTTTACTTTCTGTATTATTTCTTAATTTGATATGGTTCTATATAACTGAATAGAGTCTTATTTAGTATTATAAAAGGTGGAGTAAAATGAAGCAGATGGAAAGACTGTCATGCCAATATTTTATCTGTGTACAAGATATATATTTAACAGAATCATAGACTATATACCTGGCAGCTTATTAGAGCCAGGAGAGATTTTAGTTTAATTGATTATAGCCTTTCTTTTTTACCAGTAAAGAATCTGAGGTTGGTGGGCAGAGTCAAGACTAGAATCTAGGTCTTCAGCTCTGGTCTTCTATGAAAATTACTGGTTAATTTCTAACCTCAAGTCCTAAGAGTACTTTTTGTTTTGTAACCTGGTTAGACACAATTGCAGTAATTTAATCAGTTATCTTTTTATCTTTGAGTGTTTCCCCTGACTTTAATCATAATAATTAACTTATTTACAATCAGACTCATTTTTGTTATGAGTCCCTAGTTATACCTGCTATCACAATAACTGTACTTAAATCCTCAAACCTGGCTGAGGTCCAGATGGTGTAACTGCTTTTTGGGGTTTCACATAGAAGGTTGCCTTTTTTTATTACACATCTTTTAGGAATTCTTTTGTATAAAGTTATATATGAATATTTTATCATTAAGCATTCTATTCATCACTTTAACATTTTAATTCCCCTGGGCTTATTTCTTCCAGTTTTATATTTGACTTTTACAATTGTTATAATTTTTAAAATTGTTCTAATACAGTTAGCTAGACTCTTCTGTCTGAGAAGGGTTTTAGAATTAAACTCAAGCATTCAGCATAGAATATTTCTTAATTGATTTGTTTTAGCTCATCAGAAGTATCATTTTATGTACTATTTAAGTATATTTACAAGGAAAATGAGGCTTTTAAACAGATCTCAATATTTAACATTGTACCCAATAGCATGCTGACTACCTAAATTTTGTTTTCTAAATGCCATTCCACACTAAAAGAAACCAGAGCTCTTTGGAGAAATGGCTGATTCTGTGTTTGGAGCAGGAGAAGTGTAAAGTGTACCTGGAATATCTTTTTAGCAAAAAAAGCAATATAGCATTCAGAGACTAATGGCTTGTTGTGAAAAGGACACAGGAGCCAACTTGACGGTGCTCCCACCAGCCAAACCGGACAATTTATTTTTATTTTTATTTTTATTTTTCTTTTTGTCTTTTTTCGTGACCGGCAACGGATCGCAACCCTCAGTGTCGTTCCCGTACCGGACCGGGACCGGCAACGGGATCGCAACCCTCGGTGTCGCGCCTGCACCTCGCTCAGCCAGTGATAGGGAACCGGTCTGTACGTGGGATCCGAACCCTCGGCGGGAGCGCCGCTGTGCTTCCCAAGCGGCGCACTGTAGCAGTGCGCCACCGGGCCGGCCCCAAACCGGACAATTTAAAAATCAAAAAGATTACTAGAGGTGGGAAAGGTGGAAAGGAGTTAGGGAGTAATTGGGTAATGGACACAAAGAATAATTGCATTTCGTAATGATGAACATGCTAATAATACCAATTTGGTCATCACATATTGTACACAAATACCAGACAATTTAAAAATCAAAAAGATTACTAGAGGTGGGAAAGGTGGAAAGGAGTTAGGGAGTAATTGGGTAATGGACACAAAGAATAATTACATTTCGTAATGATGAACATGCTAATAATACCAATTTGGTCATCACATATTGTACACAAATACTGATAGTCAGCTTTGTACCCCATAAGTATGTATAATCAATTTTGCTTCAATAATAAATAAATAAATAGAAAATTTAAAAAAATCTCTCTAATTAGTTATAACACACTAAGAAGGCAAAAAGGCCCATAGTGATAAAAAATAGAGAAAAAATAAGGCTCCTTATAAGATCATTTGAAGAATGCTATCTTTTAAATGTGCATGGAATGATAGATTTAAAAAGTCACAATTTTATAACCCTCAGTATAATTAAGTCTCACAAATCAATGGATGGTTAATCCCATGAGGTGAAAAAAAAAATGTTAAGGAACACTACATGGTGTCTAAAGATTACAGATACCAATTGCAAAAGAAAGATTTGCCTTTATAATGAGATCTGGCTGTCAAACAGTTTCACAACTTGTGGGACAAGTTGACATTAAGTGGCTATAAAAGGTGTTTGGGGAATATTTGGGGAAATATGAATCTGGAATGCATACTAGATAATGTGGTGTGTTTAATTTTGCTATAAGTGATAATGGTATAGAGGTTATATAGGATAATGTCCTTATTCTTAGGAGGTGCATGCAGAAGTTTTTAAGTTTGAAAAGTCATTATGTCTGTAGCATATTTTCAAATAAGTATGGAAAAAATTAGTCAACTGTTGAATCTTTGTGGTAGATATAGAGATGCTCAGTAGTAATCTTTCAAACTTTTCTGCGTGTTTAAATTTTTAATAAAAACTGAGGCAAAAAGTGATTGGATAATGTGATGAACGTGAAGCTTCCAATCAGAATTCTCCCTCTATATTCTCAGAAAGTTCCTGTTTGAAGAGTTTATCCTCCAGAGATGTAATAATTGGAAATAAAATAACTTTGGGTTGGTACTGGTTCTACTTTAAATGGAGTAAGCACACTTCACCTTACCTCTCCCACTAAATATAACTAATGCATGGGGAACCTGAAAGTAATAGCAGGCAGATTTGGGAAGGAAGTCAGAATTTGAAGTAACACCATTCTGGCACTCCCAGTCATTCCTGTAGTGAAGACAGTGGTGGTTGAGCAGACATCTCAACCTCTGAGAGAAGGGAACCCTTATCTCTGGTCAGAGAAACTGTGGGCCAATTGTGGATCAAAAAGGGTTGGGAGAATTCCCATTGTTTTCTCTCACTTTCTTCCTGCTTCTTGGACCTGGAGGTGGATGTATCCATGAGGTGTGTAGCAGAGAGGAGAACCTAAAGCCTTGGATTTCTGACCAGAATACCAGGAAGAGGAAGTGGCTTCTGGGAGCTGGAAGGTGGCAGGGTGGTGACAGAGAAAAGGAAACTCAAGAAAGTGATTTCATAAAGTTGTTTATGCAATCCTGGGCTCATCCCTGATCAGTACATGTATAGTCTAACTCTTAACAGGGTAGATCGTTACTCAGGTCTGACACTGGCCATATGGGATAGATCAAAATAGCACTGCAAATGCTTAGAAAACTGAACTGTCATTAGAACCACAGACTACAGGAGGTGAATTGGAACTGATGACCACAGTCTAACCAGGTGAACAGCCTACTGAAAAAAAAAATCAACATTTTCGAGAAGAATTAAATACTTGCAGTCTCATAATATTCAAAATGCCCAGGATGCAATGCAGATTTACATGAAATACATAAGTCAGGAAAATTTCAACATTTTGTAAGGAAAAAGACAACAGACACTAACCCCAAGATTATGTTGGAATTATGAGATGATGATTACTACAATATTTCAAAAAGTTCTATTCCAGAAATGAATGGAAATGTCAAGTTTTTCAGCAGGAAAATAGATAATATTAAAAAAGGAACCAAATGGAAATTTTCGAACTAAAAAATACAACAAAAAAATTTACCAAAGCAATCTTTGGAAGGACTCAATAACAGAATTGAGATGACAAAGAGTCAGTAAACTTGAAGATGTATTGATACATATTATCCAAACAAAACAAGAAAGAAAGAATACACAATCATGTCAATTTATGCAGAAAAAAAATTTGACAAAATTAAATATCCACTCATAATAAAAACTCAGAAAATTTAGAAATAAAAGAAAAACTTAACCTAATGAAGGGCATCTACCAAAAACCTACAACTAACATACTTGGTGATGATCAAATGGATGCTGTTAAAAATCAGGAACAAGTCGTGGATGTCCACTCAACACTCCTATTCAACATCATACTGGAAGTCCTTGCTAATGCAATCAAGCAAGAAAATGAAATAAAAGGCATTCAAATTAGAAAGGAAGAAATAAAATGGTCTCTATTTACAGATGACATGATTGTCCTAAGGAATATTCCAATGAATATCCCAGGGAATCAACAAAAAAACCTCTTAGAACTAATGAGTTTAGCAAGGTCACAAGATATAAGGTCAACATGCAAAAATTAATCATCTATGTACTATCAATGAACAATTAAAAAATGAGTTTAAGATACTCCATTTGTAATTTTTATAAAGAAATACATAGATAAAAATCTAGCAAACATAGGATTTCTATAAAATGATGATGACATCAAAGAAGACCTAAATAAACAGAGAGACATACCATGTTTACAGAATAGAAGACAATATAGTTAAAATGTCATTTCTTATCATTTAATCTACAGATTTAACACAATTCCAATAAAAATTTCAGTAGCATTTTTTGTAAATATAGACAAGCTTGTTCTAAAATTTATGTAGAAAGGCAAGGAAGTAGTAGCCAAAATAATTTTGACAAAGCAGAATAAAGTTAAAGGACTCAAACTACTCAACTTAAAAGTCCTATAACAAAGCTACAGTAATAAAGACACTGTGGTACTGGTGAAGGGATAGGCATGTACTTCAATGGAACAAAGAGTCCAGAAATAGACTGGTGGTTTTTAAATTATATCCTGAAATTTTTTTGATATGCTTTTCTCCAAGAGATGGAGCTTAATACCCTGCCCTTGAGTGTAGGATGGACTTAGTGACTCACTTCTAATAAATACAGTTTGGTGGAAGTGATGGTGTGTCACTTAAAACATTTGGCTATAAAAAACTGTGGCTTCTGTATTGTGCTTGTGCTCTCTCAGATCACTTGTTCTTTGGGAGGCCAGCTGCCATATCACTAGGACACTAGGACAGCCAATGGAGACTTCCATGTGGTAAGTAACTGAAGCCCATGGCCAACAGAGAGCAAGGAACTATGGTCTTCTAGCAATCATGTGAGTAAGCTTAGATGTGAATCCTCCCTCACTTGAATCTTCAAATAAGACTGTAGCCACAGCCAACAGCTTGCCTGCAATCTCACATGAGACCTTGAGCCAGAAACTCCCAGCCAAACCACAAAACTGGCCATCAGAAACTGGGTTGTTTTAACCTGCTAAGTTTGGGGGTAATTTGTTAGGCAGCAATAGATAACTAATACAGACTTTGGTACTTGGAGGTGGGCTACTGCCATAATTAAAATCTAGAATGTGCGGGCCGGCCCGGCGGCGCACTCGGTAGAGTGCAGTGCTTGGGAGTGCGGCAGCGCTCCTGCCGAGGGTTCGGATCCCATATAGAGACCGGTTCGCTCACTGGCTGAGCACGGTGCGGGCATGACACCGAGGGTTGCGATCCCATTACCGGTCACGAAAAAAGACAAAAAGGAAAAAAAAAAATCTAGAATGTGGAAGTGGTTTTGAAACTGGGCAGTGGGTGTTAAGCTACGTAGAAATGTGCTGATAAAAACCTAAAGTGCTTTGAAGAAATTATTTATGGAAGCTTGATGGTCTTTAACAAGGCTGTAGACAATGATTTGCAGAAAAGTGAGATAAATGTTATTGGAAACTAGAGGAAGGAAGATCCTGTCATGTAGTGGCAGACTGTTCAGCAACACTGTCACCTTCAGTAACATGGAAAGTAAAACATGCCTAATATAATCTCACTAAGGAGACTTCCAAGCAGAGTGTGGTAGGTGCCACCTGGCTGCATGCTTACAGTAAAACATGAAGAGCGATATAAACTATAGGAAATATTGTTTAAAAAAAAGGAAGCAGCACTTGGTGGTTTTGGAGATTCTCAGGCTCACCAAGACAACAATGTGCTAAAATTAAGATACCACTTCCTAGCAAAGTTTAAATTTAGGGTACTACCTAGAAAACACCCTCCAATGATGACGCTCAGCTATAATCAAAAAGAGAGATAATAAAAAGTAGTGACAAGGATGGGGGAAAATCTGAACCCTCATGCACTGCTGGTAGGAGTATAAGATGGTGCAGCCTCTTTAGAAAACAGACTGAAATTTTCTTAAAAGGATAACTAATGAGTTACTATGTGACTCAGCAATTCCACTTCTAGTTTATACTCAAGAGAAGTGAAAACACATCCTTACAAAAACTTGTACATGAATGTTCATAGTAGCATTATTCATAATAGTCAAAAAGTAGAAACAAACCAATGTTCATCAACTGATGAATAAGATGTAGCATATTAGTATAATGGAATATTATTTAGCAATAAAAAGAAATAAAGTACTGGTAAGTGCTACAGTATGGACCAACCTCGAAAACATTGTGCGAAGTGAAGGAAGCCAGTTAAGAAAGGACCGCATATGGTATGGTTCCATGTGTATGTGATGTTCAGAATGGGCAAATCCATAGAGACAGAAAGTAGATTAGTGGTTGCCAAGGGCTTGGGAGTTTGGGGAAAATGTGGGGTGACTGCTAATGAATAGAATTTCTTTGTGGAGTGACAAAAATGTTCTAAAATTGATATAATTGTTGCACAACTCTGAATATAATAAAAAGCATTGGTTTGTATACTTTAAATGGGTGAACTGTATGGTATGTGAATTCTGTCTCAATAAAGTTGTTGTAAAAAATCTATTATGAATGCTTATTTGTTAATGCTGATATGTAATGAATTTTATGTATTTCATCTTTGAAAATGTTCTTCCACAGTGGTGGGCATTGCCAAATACTGTTATCAGTCCATGAGCATATGATTTTAACTGAGCATATTCATTGCTTGGAAGGTATTTATAGAATTTTATTAGATTCTTCTGGTACTTTCCTTTTAGCACATCATTACATTACAGATGCACCACTTCCAATTGAAGGGTTAGATGGATGCTCCTCAATTGTACTGTTTTTAAGTGGATTTTGAAATATGGAAATTTTTTTGCATTTTTACTGAGATCTAAAAAGTGCTGCTGGAACTGGTGTTTGTGCTCAGAATCTATATGTTTGGAAAATATGTGGCAATGAAGATATCACTTCTTGTTTTAAACTTTGGTAGTATGGGAAGTATATAAAACACCTTGACATTACTTGTGATTCTTGTATTATCATTGAAATGACTTTACAGCAGAATAAGTTTTGCATATTTTCAATCTATATGTTTATAAGTAAATGGGTTTTTTGTAGACATATAGTTGGGTATTGTTTTTTATCTACTCTGACAGTCTCTGTATTTTAATTGGTATATTTAGACCATTCCAATTGAAAGTGATTATTGGTATCACTGAATTAATATCTACCATGTTCATAATTGTTAGCTATTCATTGCACTTGTTCTTTATTTCTTATTTTATTTCCCCCTTTTTCTGCCTTCTCTGATTTTAACTGAGCATTTTATATGACTCCATTTTCTCTGCTCTCAGAGTATCAGTTACACTTCTTTAAAATTTTTTTTAGTTGTCCTATAGTTTGCAATATACATTTATAACTAAGGTATGTCTACTTTCATGTAATACTATACTGCTTCATAGGTAGTGCAGGAATCTTAAAACAGAATGCTCCCAATTCTTCTTTCCTATCCCTTGTAATATTGCTGTCATTTATTTCATTTACCCACATGCTATAATCACTCATTGTCACTCTTATTATTTTGGACAAATAGTTATCTAACAGATCAATTATGAATAAGAAAAAGATTTTCTTTTACCTTCATTTATTCCTTCTCAAATACTCTTCCTTTCATTGTGTAGATATGTTTCTGACCTATATCATTTTCCTTTTCTCTAAAGAACTTCTTTTAACATTTCTTGCAAGCCACGTGTACTGGGGACAAATTGCCTGTTTTTCTTTGTCTGGGGAAGTCTTTATTTCTCCTTCAATTTTAAAGAATAGTTTTACTGGATACAGAATTCCAGGATGGTGGGTTTTTTCTTTCATCACTTTATCTACTTCACACAACTCTTCTTGCTTTCATGGTTTCTGGTGGGAAGTCTGCTAGAATTCTTACCGTTCCTCTATAAGTAAGGTGCCTTTTCCCTCCAGCACCTTTCAAGATTTTTCTCTTTTTCATTGGTTTTCTGCCGTTTGAATATAATGTGCTTAGGCATAGATATTTTTGTTATTCATCCTGCTTGTTCACTGAGCTTCCTTGCTCTGTGATTTGGTGTCTGTCATTTGATTTTGGAAAAATTCTCAGCCATCATTACTTCAAATATTTCTTCTGCTCCATTCTTTTTCTATTCTGGTATTCTTATTATGCACGTATTATTCCACTTGTAATTGTCCCACAGGTCTTGGATCTTCTCTCTCTCTCTGTGTACATACATTTTAATTTTTATTGGGCAAACTCCTAGGTATAGGGTTGCTAGGTCATGTGGAAAGTGAATGATTAACTTTATAGGAGGCTGCCAAGTAGTTTGTCCAAGTGGTTGTTCCATTTTGCATTATCAGGAGCAGTCTGTGAGAGCTCAGTCCCATTGCTCCACATCCTTAGCAGCACTTGGCATTGTCAAGGTTATTTGTTTTGCTTATTGGTTTTTCATTTTAATTGTAACAATAGGTTGGCTATGTTATTTCACTGTGATTTTAAAAAGCATTTCTCTAATAACTAATGATTTTGATCAACTTTCTGTTCGTATTTGCCATCCATACATCATCTTTAGTGAAGTGTCTTACCCATTTTGGTAATTCTTTGATGCTGAGACCTAAGAGTTATATAGTCTGTAAACAAGTCTCTCATCAAATAAGTGATTTGCAAATATCACAGTTATGTGGCTTTGCTTTCATTTTTTAATAAAATGAAAGTGTCTTTTAGTAAAGCAAAAGTGTCTTTTAGTAAAGCAAAATTAATACTACTGCATTCAGATACAAATATATCTGAATATATAAGTCATGAAACATATGTATTCCAAAGAGCATTTCATAGTAACTGATAATAAGCATCCTTTGTAATGCTTCAGATTACTAAAACAAAAATGTAGTGTGCCATATAGGGCTGATATTAGAAGTCCATTAGTCTTTTTGTTTTATAGATCATATTTAAGAAATCTTTGCCTAACCCAATGATATAAAGATTGTCTTCTATGGTTCTTCTTGAAGTTTTACAATTATATGTTTTACACGTAAGTCTATGATATACTTGAGTTAATTTTTGTATAAGGTGTGAGGTATGGGCTAAAGCTTTTTTTCTTTTTCTATTTGTTTTATTGTTTTTAGTTTAGTTTGTATATTCCCCTGAATATTTGCAACTTATTCAGCCAAAAACTCAAGGAGAACCTTGCAAATTTCTGAAGCTACTTCTATGAAGTTACCTTTTATTCTTGTGTAATTTGCACCACAAATTTCAGACAACTCAGCAGCCCCAGACTTTGCTTTATGTCTTTTCTATTCAGCAATACTTTTGTTTTCTGGTTGGGCTCCCTTTCTCTTAACCATGGTCTGCAAAGTGCCTCCAAGTGGAAAGCTGGGGTATTGAGGGCTCACCTTTTTTCCCTTTACTCACAGATTACAGTTCTGTGTTACCTGTTGTTCATCATCTGGAGAAATATTTTTTACTTTTGTTTTCTGGTTGGGCTCCCTTTCTCTTAACCATGGTCTGCAAAGTGCCTCCAAGTGGAAAGCTGGGGTATTGAGGGCTCACCTTTTTCCCCTTTACTCACAGATTACAGTTCTGTGTTACCTGTTGTTCATCATCTGGAGAAATATTTTTTCTAGATGAATGGTTTCTTTCTCTTGGAAAGTCTAGTCTAGTAACAGTTTCTCAATCATGGATGGTCGTGTACCTGCACAGAAATAATCCTTAAATTTCAATTTTGATAAATGTTATTAAGGAAAATTACAGAATATCATGAAAGCATTGAATATAGATGTGTATCTACTCCAGAGCATGGTATGAGGTCAGAGTGTGCTTCCTTGAGAAACAGGACTTGTTCCAGGAAGAACAGGAAGAAAGAAGAGTACATAAGAAAGCCCTGCTCCTTTTTTTTTTTTCTTTTTAAATTTTTTTCTCTTTGCATTTAGTTTCTATTGTCATATCTTCAAGTTCATTGATTCTTTCCTTGACCCTGTCCAGTCTGCTGAGGAGCCCATCAAAGGCTTTCTTCATTTCTGTTACAGTGTTTCTTATTTCCAGCATTTATTTTTGTTTCCTTCTCTCTGTTTCTATTACCTAGCAATTCTTGCATGTAGTCTACTTTTTCAATTAGAGCCCTTAATAATCATTGTTATTTTAAATTCCCTATCTGATAACTCCAAAATCTGTGTCATACCTGAGTCTGATTCGGATGCTTGCATTGTCTCTTTAGGCTGTGTTCTTTCTTGCCTTTTAGCATGCTGTGTAATATTTTGTTGAAAGCTGAACATGATGTATCTGGTAATAGGAATTGAGGTAGACAGGCTTTTAGTTTCAGCTTTCACATTAGTCTTTAGGAGCTGGGCTGTAGCCGCAGGTGCTGGCAGCTTCAGTTTCCTCCAGTTTGTGTGTGGTTTTATTTTGCTTTTTAACTTCTGTGTTGTCTTTGGGTTCCCTAAGAATTCCTTCTTAAATAGAATCTGAGAAAAGTTCCTTCTTAAAGAGAATCTTGCAGCTCTCTCAGTTGTAATCCACTGTCATTATTCTGAAGTCCTGTTGATATGGTGGTAAGGTGTTGAAAAGAGGAAGCATTCTATAATCTTATGATTAAATCTCAGCTTTTTAGGGGGCTTGAGTCCCAGGGCTCAGAAGCATTTCTTAGCCATTTTTCCCTCTCCCTAGAGAAGAGGCTGGAAAAGGCTGGAGTTATCTAATTGTCCTTCCTCCATGTCATAAAAGGTTTTGGTAAAGGATTGCTTTTGAGGGCAAGCCTTTGTTTCAGAGAACACTCTGGGAATATTTCAAAATAGTAACTTTCCCCCTAAGCATATTTCAAAGTGGCTACTTTTTCCCTCCCTCTGCCAGAAGCACAAGGGGATTTTTCTCCCATCTTCACTGTCAGAACCTGGTAGGGTTCCTGGGGGTAAAACCCCCTAAGATTGTGGCCCCAGTCTTACCATCAAGCCAGTCCATGCTCTGCCGCCAGCAATTTGGCAGATACCATTTAAATATTTCTACCAGTTACTGCCTCCAGAAGCTTCTGCTCCCTGTAAGCTGATCTTGGCTGTGATTCTCTGTATTCACCTGTCTCTCCAGTTTTCAGAGTGGCAATGTGTCCTGTGACCTCAATGATGAGAAGAATCTAAAAAGAATCACTGGTTTTCAGTTTGCTAAGCTTTTCGCTTGTGAAGATGTGAGTGATGACTTTCAATCTCCTTACATGTTTCTAAGCGGAAACTGGAAGTCTCTCTCCTTAGCTTTTTGTCCACCTACCTGAAGGTTTGGAAAGGGAGTAGGTAGATGAGGAAGACTGATTAGTTTGCCCCTCTTTCCATCAACTTCTCCTTGTGATTGGGCTTAAATGCCTATATCCTGCTATACACAGCTGACATCATCTAGCCTGGGCTGTTGCTAATAACTTCTGGGTAAATGTGGCAGACATTGATTATCCCAAAGCAATGTATGGGAGGGAAAAAAGTGAAAGTTATAAACTGTCCCCCAACATTATCTTCTCATTGTGGTGTCTGGCTGTTCCACACCCCAGAGTTTTGTAAAAAGTAAAACAAAAAACCAAAACATCCTTCTCCCACAAGCACACTTGTGCCAGTTCAAGACAGCCTTCTCAGGTGTTCTTACGGTATTTATATTGACTCATCATATCAATAATCCCACCTCCAAAAAACCAAAACATCCTTCTCCCACAAGCACACTTGTGCCAGTTCAAAACAGCCTTCTCAGGTGTTCTTACGGTATTTATATTGACTCATCATATCAATAATCCCACCTCATTTTTGTAGGCCCTCCAGAGTCATTGTTGGGAGAAAGTTGGAAACTCATGCTCATTTGCCATCTTGTCTGGAAACCAGTAATTTAAAGTTAAACTTCTGGGCTGGCCGGTTAGCTCAGTTGGTTAGAGCACATACCAGCCAGCCACCAAAAAAAATAATAAAGTTAAACTTCTTGATTTCTGGGAATAAACTTAACTTAGTGTAATACATCACCTTTTTACCCACATCTGGCTATGTTTTGCTGATACTGGGGTTAGGATTTTTGCATCAGTGCAATTTTCTTGTGCTTTTCCCTTCTGGTTCTTATCTGATGTTGGTATTAGAGTTATCATAACTTCATGGAATAAGTTGAACAGTGATTCTTTTTTCCCCTCTGATCTAGAAGCATTCGTATAACATTAGAATTATTTGCTTCGTGAATATATGGTAGCACTTCTCTATAAACCATCTGAGCCTGGTATTTTCTTTGTGGAAATACTTTAATTGCAAATCAATTCCATTTATGATTATAATTCTAATCAGGTTTTCTATTTCTCCTTGTGTACATTTTGATAAATTTTGTTTTTCTCAGAGTTTGTTCACTTATTTTCAGTTTTTTGGCATTAATTTGTTTATGTTATTTATAGCCAAATATTTATTAGCCTAACTACTCTTTTTTTTCCTGACTACTCTTTTAATAGTTAAATTCTGCTTTTTATTCCTTAAATTGTTCACTTACACCTTCTATCTTTTATTTTTCATCAATATTACCAGAAGTTTGTAAATACTGAATCAACTTTGGCTTTGTAAATCCTTCCTTTGTAAACTTTTTTCATTGATTAAATTCAATTTCTAATTTGATTACATGTAGTTAAGTTACTTTAAGTATTAAATTATTTCAATTTATTATGCTTCCTTAATTGCATAATATATTATCAGTTTTCATAAATTTTTCATGTGTGTTTGAATAGAATGTGAGTTGTTCAATCATTGGGGGAACAGAGATCAAGTTTATTAATCAAGTTTATTTATTGTACTATTCAAATCTTCCATATATTATTGATTTTTTTCCTGCTGATCTATCAATTACTGAGAGACTTGTTAAACTTTCTCCTTAGGATAGAAGCTTTGTCAATTTCTCCTTGAGGTTATGCAACTTTTGATATTAACCGAAACTTTTATATCTTTATAATATCCATATAACAGCCCTTCTCTGTTCAGTAATGTTTTTTGGCTGAAAGTCAGAAGCTAATGCCTACATAGAATTATGGTCATTTACATACAAAAATTTTAGTTTAAATTGTTTTAGGAATAAGGAAGGAATTTTCATATTTGTGTGCTTTGCTAAGAATTTAAAGGCCTTGAATTCTGTTCTCTTTCACCACTAAAACCTTGTGTTAGCCCAATTCCAATAGTTAGAAATAGACAACCCTGTATTAAAAGTCAGTAATACAGGTTCCAAAATTTTTAGATTAGGTAATTTGTGCCAAATATCCTGCTGAAAACAACTAAAAAGTCTGAGCAAGAAAAACAAAACTCTTGAAAATATCAAATAGCTGAAGGGATAGTTAGAAATTCTCAGCCAACCTCAGGGAGAGGGATTAGAATACAGAGAGGAGAACCATAGCCACTAGAAAACTTAAACAACACTATCAGCCAATTTGACCTAACTGATATCTATGGTACACTCTAGCCAACAACAGCAGAATACACATTATTTTCAAACACACATGAGCCAGGACTAGACCATATGCTAGGCCATTAGTCAATACATTTAAAAGGATTGAAATAATACAAAATGTGCTTTTTATCACAATGAAATTAAATTAGAAATTAACAACAGAAAAAAATTAGGAGATACCCAAATATTTTGAAAATTTAAAAAAAAAAACTTTTAAATAAGCCCTGAGTCAAAAAAGAAATCACAAGTGAAATGAGAAAATATTTAAACTGAATACAAATGAAAGCACAACATATCAAAACTTATGGAATTCAGTTAAAGTAGCATATAAGGAAGAGATTATAGCTTTAAATTCCTATATTAGAATGCTAGAAGGATCTCAGTAACCTAAGTTTTCATGTTAAGAAACCAGAAGAAGAGTAAACTAACAAAAAACAAGGAGAAGAAAGGAAATTAAAGATTAGAATGAAAATCAATGCAATAGAAAAATGAGAAAAAAAAATCAATGAAACCAAAACTTGGTTCTTTGAAAAGACCAACAAAATTGAAAAACCTTTAGCTAGACTAAGAAAGAAAAGGGAGAAAACATAAATTGCCAAAACAAGGATTGAAAGAGCAAATGTCACTATTGTCCCTACAGCAATTAGAAGGATTATAAGGGGACTGTGTGACTAGCTGTATGTCAACAAATTAGACAACTCAAATAAAATATAAAAATTCCTAGAAAGACACAAACTATTAAAAGTGATTTATAAAGAAATAGAAAATCTTTAGACCTATAGTAAGTAAAGAAATTGAATTCATAATTGATATAGCCTTTTTTTTTCTTTTTCTTTGGTGGCTGGCTGGTAAAGGGATCTGAACCCTTGACCTTGGTGTTATAACACTGCACTCTAACCAACTGAGCCAGCCCTTGAATTCATAATTTAAAATCTGGCCACAAAGAAAAATCTGGCCCAGATGTTTTCTCTGGTGGGTTCTATCAAACATTTTAAAAAGAAGTAATATCAATTCTTCACAAACTCTTCCAGTAAAAATAGTAGGAGGGAACACTTATCAATTTATTCTGTGAGGCTAATATTACCCTCACACCGAAGTCAGACAAAGACATCATGAGAAAATGATGGAATATAGATACAAACACTCTTAACAAAATATTAGCAAACCAAATCTGGAACAGAAAAAAAGAATTATATGCCACAACCAAGTGGACTGTATCTCTGGAAAGCAAGGTTCATTTAACATCTGAAAATCAATATATAGACAGTATTAATAGGATAAAAGACAATGATCATATCAATATATAAAAAGTACTTGACAAAACCCAATACCCATTTATGAAAAAAACTCTCAATAAACTAGGAATAGAAAGCACCTTCCCTAATCTAATAAAGTATATCTACAAAAAGCCCACAGCTAACATCATACTTAATGGTAAAAGACTGGTTGCTTTTCCCATAAAATGAGGAATAAAGCAAGCATGCCAACTCTTGCCACTTATATGCAGCATTGTATGGGGGTGCTAGCCAGTCTGCTCTTGACAAAGGAGGAGGTCCAGATTGGAAAGGAACAAGTAAAACTGTCTTTATCCATAGGTGGCATGGCAAGCATGCCAACTCTTGCCACTTATATGCAGCATTGTATGGGGGTGCTAGCCAGTCTGCTCTTAACAAAGGAGGAGGTCCAGATTGGAAAGGAACAAGTAAAACTGTCTTTATCCATAGGTGGCATGGTCCTGTGTGTAGAAAATACTGAGGAATCCATACAAAAAGCTACTAGAACTAAACATGTTTGGAAAGTTTGAGGACCTGAGATTTAAATGAAAAAAGCAATTGTACTTCTATATACTAGCAATGAACAGTCTGAAAATGAACTTAAGGAAACAATTTCATTCACAATAGTATTGAAGAGAATAAAATGCTTAGGAACAAATTTAACAAAAGCATGCAAGACTTGTCTGTTGAGAACTACAAAATACTGCTAGTAGAAATTAAAGACAATCTAAATAAATGCAGAGACACTTCATGTTCATGGACTAGAAGACAATATTGTTAAGATGTCAATTCTTCCCAAATTGATCAATAGATCCAATGTAACCTCTTTCAAATTCCAGGAGGCCTTTTTGCAGAATTGACTAACTGACTTAAAAATTTATATGGGGCCGGCCCGGTGGCGCTCCCGCCGAGGGTTCGGATCCCACATACAGACAGGTTCCTGCTCACTGGCTGAGCGAGGGGCGGACGCAACACTGAGGGTTGCGATCCCGTTGCCGGTCCCGGTCCGGTACGGGGGCGACACTGAGGGTTGCAATCCGTTGCCGGACACGAAAAAAGACAAAAACAAAAAAATTTATATGGAAAACACGAAGGACCCAAAAGAGCCAAAACAATTTTGAAGAAGAACAAAGTTAAAGGACTTAACATGTCTGATTTCGAACTTACTAAAAGCTACATACAGTAATCAAGACAGTGTGGTACTAGTGTAAGGAAAGATATAGATCGGTGGAACAGAATTGACAGAGAAATTGTTACATTTGTGATCACTTGACTTTCACAAACATGCCAAGGAAATTTTATAGGGAAAAGATCATCTTTTCAACAAATGATAACTGGATATTTACATGCAAAAAGATAAATCTAGACCCTAATATCACACAACACACAAAAATTAAATCGATATGGATTGTAG
This sequence comes from Galeopterus variegatus, assembly GCF_000696425.1. Classification (NCBI taxonomy): domain Eukaryota; kingdom Metazoa; phylum Chordata; class Mammalia; order Dermoptera; family Cynocephalidae; genus Galeopterus; species Galeopterus variegatus. Next base: position 173,085 of record NW_007729617.1, on the reverse strand, counting down.
ACATAAATGTAAGAGCTAAAACAATTAAACTTCTAGAAAAAAAAATAAGAAGAAATCTTTATGACCTTCAGCAATTTAGTAGGGAAAGGATAGTCTTTTCAACAAATGGTGCTGCAACATTTGGATATACAGTTGCAAAAAGATGAACTTGGATCTATACCTCACTTCATATACAAAAATCAACTCCGAATATAGACATGAATGTAAAAACTAAGAATATAAAACTTCTAGAACAAAAGATAGAAGAAAATCTTTGTGACCTTAGGTTAGACAAAGATTTCTTATATACAACATAAAAAGCTCAGTCCTTAATAGAATAAATTGATAAATTGAACTCTATTAAAATTCTGCTCTTCAAAAGACATGAAGGGAATGAAAAGCGACAAAATGGTAGAAAATATTTGCAAAGCATATATCTAATAAATTACTTGTATTCATAATATATAAAGAACTCTCAAAACTAAATAAGAAAACAAATAACCCAATAAAAATTTGGCAAAGATTTGACAGATACCTCACCATATATACATTTATATATAACAAATAAAAACATGAAAAGATGTTCAACATCACTATTCAACAAGGAAATGTGAACTAAAACTACAATGAGATGGCATTGCACATCTGCCAGAATGGCTAAGATGAAAAGACTGACTATATGAAGTGTTGGTGACAATGTGGATGAACTGGAACTCTCATACGTTCCCACCGACTCTCATACTTCTGGTGGGAATATGAAATCACAAAGCAAAACAATTTGGCAGTTCCTTGAAATGTTAAACATACACCTACCATATGGTCCAGCCATTCCCCTCCTAGGTATTTGCCCAAAGAAAGCATATGCATACAAAGAACTACACATGAACGTTCATAGATATTTATTTGTAAAAACCAGAAACTGAAAACAACCCAAATGTCCATCAACTGGTAAATGAATAAACAAATTGCAATGTATGCATATAATGGAATACTACTCAGTAATAAGAGGGAATGAACAACTGATGCATTCAATAACATGTAGGAGTCTAAAAATAATTAGACTAATACTAAAGTAGGTAATATTTAATTCCATTTTTATGAAACTCTAGATAATGAAAACAAAGGAGAGCACTAGTAGCCTGGGGATAGGAGTGAAGGGGGGAGTACAAAGGGGCAGAAGGAAATTTGGGGGGTAGTTCTGAATATGTTCACTATCTTGACTGTGGTGATGGTTTCCCATTTGTATACATATTTTAAAACTTGTCAAATTATATGCCTTAAGATGTGTAGTTTATTGAATGTCAATTATACTTCAAAACTTTTTAAAATTGGGTATGGATTTTGCATGTCTTTGCTTTTTTATTTCATTTTTCTGTTAACCATTTTATTGTATTAGTTCACAATGAAATGCAAATGGATAGTTTGAGAGCACTGTTCTAAGAATTTCCATTGTCAAAAAGAGGGTTGATTTAAGAGTAAAAATAGGCTTTGATAAGTCAAGAATGCATGTTGAAATTTTTTGAATATTTATTAAAATAAGAGAAAAGCAACATGTAGCTTTGAAACTAACAGAAGGCTACAATGGAATGGGAAAAAGTACCCCATCCCAAGGAAGGCAAAAAAGAAGAGCAAAAGGAACACAGGAGAGTCAGGACAAATAGAGAGCACAGAAGAAGGCAGGCAGAAGGGCCCTGGTGTCAGTTATGGTATGAAAGGTAATCAACTAAGTGGTCCAATGAAACAATTAAAAGTGTTAGACTATATTAGAAATTATATGTTTACAAAGTACAAATAGAACACATAAGATATAGAAAATCTGAAAGTAAAGAAGTAGAAGAAGTTATATCATGCAACCACTAACCAAAAGAAGGCTGATATAGCTACACTAAAAGTTTACTATACAGAACAAAAATGTATTGATTGCTGTTATCAGTAAGATAAAATTTTGTGTTTTGAGTTCAGCACCTTGATGATTCCGTATGGTGGCTACCTGGCATACAGAAGTAAATAGTCATAATGCTTCATCTTACAGAGACATTGCTACTGAGCACCATTTATGTACTTAAACATACAAAAAAAACCCTTAAAATACAAATGAAAGGCTTATATATGAAATTCCATGGGCTTTCCAAAAGGAGTATATCAGAGAGCTGGTTCCCAAAAGTCTGACTTGAGTCTCCCCATGAATGAGAAGTGACTCTCGGACACCTCGACAGATTTTTCCAGTGCCACGGACAGTCTGAGTCTGAACATGGTGTTAGAACCCTCAGCCAGAAGACCTACAGGAGCCCACGACGCAGAAGCTGTCTGGGAAAGCTCAGGACTATTTCTTGGCCAGTTCTCAAAGTGGTCCCAAGCTCAGTGGAGATTTGCAGTTTCTCAGAGCCCAGTGAACAATGCGTTCCTTGGACAGAGAAACCTCCTAGGACCATCTGTTCTCGAGAACTCTGCGGATACACGGCCTGATGCACTGAGGATGGCATGTGGGGCCATGGCCACACGGGCCTACAGTTCCTGGAGGGCATNGACTAATACTAAAGTAGGTAATATTTAATTCCATTTTTATGAAACTCTAGATAATGAAAACAAAGGAGAGCACTAGTAGCCTGGGGATAGGAGTGAAGGGGAGAGTACAAAGGGGCAGAAAGAAATTTGGGGGGTAGTTCTGAATATGTTCACTATCTTGACTGTGGTGATGGTTTCCCATTTGTATACATATTTTAAAACTTGTCAAATTATATGCCTTAAGATGTGTAGTTTATTGAATGTCAATTATACTTCAAAACTTTTTAAAATTGGGTATGGATTTTGCATGTCTTTGCTTTTTTATTTCATTTTTCTGTTAACCATTTTATTGTATTAGTTCACAATGAAATGCAAATGGATAGTTTGAGAGCACTGTTCTAAGAATTTCCATTGTCAAAAAGAGGGTTGATTTAAGAGTAAAAATAGGCTTTGATAAGTCAAGAATGCATGTTGAAATTTTTTGAATATTTATTAAAATAAGAGAAAAGCAACATGTAGCTTTGAAACTAACAGAAGGCTACAATGGAATGGGAAAAAGTACCCCATCCCAAGGAGGGCAAAAAAGAAGAGAAAAAGGAACACAGGAGAGTCAGGACAAATAGAGAGCACAGAAGAAGGCAGGCAGAAGGGCCCTGGTGTCAGTTATGGTATGAAAGGTAATCAACTAAGTGGTCCAATGAAACAATTAAAAGTGTTAGACTATATTAGAAATTATATGTTTACAAAGTACAAATAGAACACATAAGATATAGAAAATCTGAAAGTAAAGAAGTAGAAGAAGTTATATCATGCAACCACTAACCAAAAGAAGGCTGATATAGCTACACTAACATTAGAGGGAAAGTTTCAAGAAAAACTATTTTGGAAATAAAACTGGTCAATTAATAAAGGTAAAAGAATGATGTCACCAATAAGATATCAGAAATTTGGATGTTCCCCTAAATGTGGCCTGAAAATAGTAAAATAGCTTATTTTTTAAAGGAGGGCAAAAACTAATAAAACTGCAGTAGTAAAAGGAGAAATAGAGTAAAATCCACAATCAGTGGGAGCTATTAAAACAACTTTCTGTTAAATTAATAGAATAAAGACAACAGAATTCAGATGCAAACTGTTTGAATAACAAATTAACAAATAATGGGCATATTTAGAACACTGTACTCAAAGACTGACAATTATATATTCTTTAAAAGCATGTGTGNTTGAAACCAGAGAGGAGGTGTCTGGAGATTCCTCATCTCTCCTTGAGCTAAAGGTTTAGTTGGGGGCCCTTGGCTAAGTAAGTGGGGTACCAGGGAGGGCCCTGTCCCTCTGAGTGCCTCTTGCCCTCAGCAGCCACGGCTCAGTGCTCCCCGGTGCTCCCCCGCCCTCAGCCTCGCGAAGGCAGCATCTCCTTCCATTCTGCCCAAGTCAAGGCTGGGGGCAGGGGCAACCCTAATCAAGGTGACAAACAAACACAGGCATGATTTGCAAAAACACAGACATTTTAACTTTAATAAGTTATAAAAGTAAGGAGTC
>NW_007729617.1:166128-167810 GCF_000696425.1 Galeopterus variegatus | reverse complement strand
GATGCACTGAGGATGGCATGTGGGGCCATGGCCACACGGGCCTACAGTTCCTGGAGGGCATCTTCCTCCCTTCAGCAGAGGATAGGTACCCAGGGAATGTCCCACGTGGGGCCTCTTCCCAAAGCCTTCCTGCCCCCAAGACTGAAGCCCTGCTTTGCTGGAATCTGAGAGCGCAGCATCCCCGTGCCACGGCCCCAGGCTAGGTAAACTGTGAGTAACACTCTCTGGCTAGCATTAGTCCTGAGCTTTCTCCATATTCCAGGACAGACTCAAGCAGGAAATACTCCTCAGCCCATGAACAGCACCAGCTGACCTTAATGATGGAAAGCTGTGGGATCTGTTTCCTAATTCCACAGAGGAGGGATGGCAAAAGTGCTCTAAACCACATCTTGTTCAAGAAGTGGTACTATGAGAGATATCAAAAAGGTTTTATCCAGTTTGGTTCTCAGGGGGACAATGGGGCAGGGCATGGGCACATGTGGGAAGTGGTGGGACAGGGGAGGGAGGCTAGTTGTCACCAGTTGGAAAGTTGATCATCATCCCAGATATGGTTCCTACACCCTTACTTTATTCTGTAGACCACACCCACAGAGACACCCACACACATATGCAGATTCAGACAAACATACTTCGCACCTCAAAACTCAATAGAAAGTAGCCATTATACTATTATCCTGAGCCTCAGTATTCTCATCCATACAATGGGTAATTAAACAAGAAAGAGTTCTCTAAGATCTACAGTTGGCAAAAATACAAAGCCTCTAGCACTTTCCTGGACATGAACAGCTTAAGAATTATCTGTTAGGCTAGGCCCCGCTAAGGAGCTCATATGCTCCTGGGTCTTATAATTTTGGGAAGTTTAAGCTGCATGTTCACAAAATATCAATGCAATGGAAGGTAAAAACTAGCCACTGTCCTTCCGTCCACCCCCACTCCCTTCCTCCTGTTTCTTTCTCATTTGCTTCTTGCTCACAAAGCACCATTGTGCTGAAAACAGACATTGTTGAAGTTGTGGAAGAGCAAAAGACTAAGCAGGTACTCCTCACCACCCACCCTGTGCCTCCCATCAGAGTCTATATCTTCAGTTCACTGCTGGGTTCTGGAACTTCTAAGGGACAAAGCAGGGCTGCACAGGGAAAACCCACCCTCTGCAAGAAAGCTGGTCTTCAGGAATAAACCTAGGCCCACAAAGCCTGGGATCTCAGAGTCCTTAGGCCTGGCTGCCCTGCTGGCAGCACTGCAACCCTCCTGGGTGGGGAGATCCCTGGGCCTTTTTCTACTCACTGGACTTTCCCAGCAAAGAACATGTGTGCCTCCCTCACCCTTCTAATGCACTTGGGAGGAGGGAGAGAGGCTCTCTGGGGAGCCCCAGGGTGAGGCTAGGCTGGCCAGAGGAGAAAGCAGGGACTTTCCCATCAGAGCCTAGGAGACGGCCAGCAAGCCCAGGCTTAGTGCAGAGGAGAGAGGCCTGGGAGAGCCTGAGGAGAATTCCCACTGCCTCCTTATCATGGTTCCCTGTTTAGATCTATCCACATGTCCCCAGTTACAGGATCCTCATTACTTTCCTGGGAAGAAATGGACAGCCGCACAGTTCAAACTCAGTTGAGATATTCAAAGGCAGTACAGTGTGAGCACCAAATGGGTCAGATGACTTTTCCTAAGTCCTTAATTAATTAGTAAAA
>NW_007729617.1:150978-164662 GCF_000696425.1 Galeopterus variegatus | reverse complement strand
ATGCTATCTTTCCATTTTATTATAACTTCCCAAGCATCTCTTTCTTCCTCATCTCGTCAATGAGCTCTTGGATTCTTTGGTTTCTGGTCTTTTCATATGGGCTCGGTCGTCGAGGGATTAGGTTTGGAGGCTGGACTTCATCGTCCAGGCCATGGATTTTGTAGGGTACATCCACAGCATTGGTTTCTGGGTGATCCTCAGTGGCATTGGTGCTGGAAGCATTGAGAGAGACCTCCAGGGTGGTACCAGGCGAAGGTTGCACCTCCATGACTAAAGTGGGCACTGGGAGGGTAGGCATGAACACTTCAATGTCATTGTGCTTCCCAGGTGGTGGCTCTACCCTGTCATCTGTATTGGTGAGGTTGTCGTGCAGGTTACAGGACTTGCAGCACAGCTTGTTGTAGCTTGGGATGGAGCAGTAGCGAGACAAGACTTCCATCCTACAGAATATGGACTTGTCGCCTTGGCAGTGGTCCTCTGAAAGAGAAAAGTGGGACAGATAACCAAAGGACAAGATAAGGGGGAGACTTTGTTCCCCCACAGGGTGCAGCTTGCTGGAAAAGGCATATGAAAGAGCCCAGAGACAGCACAGAGGCAAGTGAGCTCCCGCAGAAGGGCTGTGTGGTTTCAGCGTCAGAGCGGCCCAGGAGCAGGGCAGCATCCAGGTGCCCCTGTCCTGCAGTGCTGCGCCACAAGTTGGGAGCAACGCTTCCCTCCTCCAAGCAGGGCCCAGATGAATCTGGATTTTTCAGTATCTCAAAGTTCGAGACAGAAATGAGGCCTGTTTGTTCTTATGAAGTGATTCCAAGCTTATCTTAAAGAACGAGACTTGGTAATATCTTCANGTTTGTTCTTATGAAGTGATTCCAAGCTTATCTTAAAGAACGAGACTTGGTAATATCTTCACATTTGACGTCCCAGTGGTAACCCCTATGAAATTTCATGGCAGGGTTTGACTCTACAATAATCTATAAATAGTAACTATAACAAATGTAAACCTATAAGAGCCAGTTCCTAAAACAATATAGCAAATCCCAGAGCTTGGCCATAGGCTCACCATGCTCCACCACTCTTTGTTCCCATCACGACCCAAACTCCCCAGATGATCTTTGAAACCAAACTGTGCCTAAAGAGAAATTTTAAAAATCACCCAACCTTGGATGGGCTTTCTTACACTTGCCTCAGTTTACCCATAGCCTCATGTCCTGCCATTGCTATCATTGCTACAGCCCTGACAATCTTGATGCCTTCACAGAAGCTGATCCTCCTTCCCAGCATGTCTACCTCTTTCCTTTCCACCCAAGAAACTGGTCATCCACGGTCCAGCTTGCATGGGAGCCCTGACTCTCTCTGCATAGGTCACCACTGTCTCTCTTTCTTTCTGCACAGCTGCTTCCTCCTTCCCCCATCTCCAACTCCATCTGCCCTTAAGTTAATCGGCCCATCCAACTCCTCCTGCTCTCACTCTCTGTCTTCATTCTTTGTCTTCTTCCCAAATTCCCCCACTTCTCTCTCCCCCACCCCTCATTCCGTAGCACAAAAATTGAGATGATTTACAAAAATGAGTTCAAGATGAAAGAATAAGTCATATTACAAGGGATATTTGATCCATGATAAATTCCTGATCATTGATCTCAGTGGGCCCAACACTGCCAGCTTAGCCACTCTCTACTGTCCACAGGATGATTTCAGACTTTTCCCAGGCAGATCTCTGGTGTGCCCACCTTTGCCCTCACTCTCCTTAGTTGACCTCATCTCCTACTGAAAGGAAGGAGGGAGGGAATGAGGGAAGGAAGAAGGATCAGGCATGGATAGGTGCCACGTCTGACCTCCCGTGCACAAACATGCAGCTCTGTCTACATCTGAAGCTATCCTAGCCCGATGAAACATCCTGCAGTAACAGACAAGCAGACCCTTCTCCCACCGAGGCCAGTGGATCTGATGTCCTCCTGCTTTTGCTCAGCCACTGTTCCAGCCTGTAATTTTCCCTTAGAGGCTGGTGATTCAGATGACCAACCCTACTAAGCAAATACCCCAACCCCCTGTGGGTCCCAAAGGTGCCTGAAACTTAACATGTACAACCCAAGCTCATGGCCTCTGCTGGCACCACCTGTCTCAATGAGTGGCCTTTCAGGCACACCAGCCAGGTCCACCTCCTGCTCCCTTACCTCCAATCCACCCCTCTCCACATCTATCAGTATTTCCTTCCAAACACTCTTGAATACGTTCATGTTCCTCTCCCTCTCCCGCCTCCCCCCTGGCCAAACTACCTTGCCTCTTGGCTGCACTTTGATAAGAGCCTCCTTTCTGGCTTCCTGTATCCATTCTTTCCCCTTCTCATCTGGCTCTCCTGCTCCTGTCAGAATGCTGTTTCCTCACTGAAGATGTGACCATGCCACCCCTTGCTTGAAGCCCACACTGCCCTCATTGCTTTCAAGGTGAAGACTGTCCCCTGCACCTCTCCAGCCTTGCTCAGCCCTTGGGCCCCTGCTCTATACTGTGCTCCCTCTGGCCACAGGGCCTTTGCACATACTGTGTCTTCCCTCTTCCTCCAACTACCCCCTCTCATCCTTTAGGCTCGGCTGAAACACGTCTTCCTCAGGCAGGCATGGCCTGGGAGGTGAAATCCTGTCTGTGTGTGGCTTCACAGTGCCAGGCCTTCCCAGCACTTCCTCCCAGCTGGCAAGTTCACATTCACTTGTATGAATCTGGATTTTTCAGTATCTCAAAGTTCGAGACAGAAATGAGGCCTGTTTGTTCTTATGAAGTGATTCCAAGCTTATCTTAAAGAACGAGACTTGGTAATATCTTCACATTTGACGTCCCAGTGGTAACCCCTATGAAATTTCATGGCAGGGTTTGACTCTACAATAATCTATAAATAGTAACTATAACAAATGTAAACCTATAAGAGCCAGTTCCTAAAACAATATAGCAAATCCCAGAGCTTGGCCATAGGCTCACCATGCTCCACCACTCTTTGTTCCCATCACGACCCAAACTCCCCAGATGATCTTTGAAACCAAACTGTGCCTAAAGAGAAATTTTAAAAATCACCCAACCTTGGATGGGCTTTCTTACACTTGCCTCAGTTTACCCATAGCCTCATGTCCTGCCATTGCTATCATTGCTAGAGCCCTGACAATCTTGATGCCTTCACAGAAGCTGATCCTCCTTCCCAGCATGTCTACCTCTTTCCTTTTCACCCAAGAGACTGGTCATCCACGGTCCAGCTTGCATGGGGAGCCCTGACTCTCTCTGCATAGGTCACCACTGTCTCTCTTTCTTTCTGCACAGCTGCTTCCTCCTTCCCCCATCTCCAACTCCATCTGCCCTTAAGTTAATCGGCCCATCCAACTCCTCCTGCTCTCACTCTCTGTCTTCATTCTTTGTCTTCTTCCCAAATTCCCCCACTTCTCTCTCCCCCACCCCTCATTCCGTAGCACAAAAATTGAGATGATTTACAAAAATGAGTTCAAGATGAAAGAATAAGTCATATTACAAGGGATATTTGATCCATGATAAATTCCTGATCATTGATCTCAGTGGGCCCAACACTGCCAGCTTAGCCACTCTCTACTGTCCACAGGATGATTTCAGACTTTTCCCAGGCAGATCTCTGGTGTGCCCACCTTTGCCCTCACTCTCCTTAGTTGACCTCATCTCCTACTGAAAGGAAGGAGGGAGGGAATGAGGGAAGGAAGAAGGATCAGGCATGGATAGGTGCCACGTCTGACCTCCCGTGCACAAACATGCGCACCCACTTCACCATTCAAAATGTCATGCAACTACTTAACAGAGCGAGTGGTGCCGTCTCCTCCACACTCACCCTGCATGACACCTTGGAGGTGCCCTGGCACACATCACTCTGGGCTGTGTCTGCCTCTAGCTCTTGCCTGGGAGCCCCTTTAGAGGGGAAGTACTCCTGACCCATCTTTGGGAAGGCAGACCAAGTGGGATGAAGTACTGTCAAACACAATTTTCTTCGGTGCTCCTTGTCTCTCTTAAGCTGTGATTCCTTTTAATGACCAGAGCTCTGGACAGGTTGAACTCAGCCACAGCTACAGTGACCCACTGGAGGCTGGCACCTGGGGCCCGGCCCTGTGCCCTGGAGCCCGTCTCCATGATGCTGGGTTGCTCCACACCATTCTTTCTCATGATCTCCTGAGCTCTCTCACTCTGCCCTGGCATAGGACTCCTAGGTACCACAGAAACGGGAGGAGAGAGATTCCCATTGGCAGGACATGGCACAGGCCCAAGGTCAGGAGGGCCCCGTTAAACCCTGACCTGCTGTCTGGTCACTGTCAGCAAGGTGAGAGAACACACACGAGGGAGACGTGGACAGGCACAGCTGGGCACACACACGCACATGCGTGAACGTCAGCAGGCTGGGTGTCCCAAGAGAGTTGCTGCTGCCCTGCCCTTCTTCCGGCCCAGACCCCCCAGCCTGGGCCAGATGGGCACCTCTCCTTCCCTGAACAAGGCTGAGGACTGTGCCAGGAGCCAAGGCAGGACCTGATGGTGGCTCAGTGCAAGGGACCTGGACCAGCACTGTCTCGGCTACTAGGCACGCACTCCCACCACACGGAGGAACCCATCTGGGGCCCTTTTCCTAACTGCAAGGCCACCATCTATGAGGAGAGAACCTAGACGTTCTTGCAAGGTACTCATTTAGCGTTAACGATTCAGAAGTCAAAGTCATGGCGGAGCAACTTCAGGGGTTGCTGCCATATTTTGAAAAATGCCTGGGGAGGAGGGGATGCCTTAGTGGGGGAGGGGTCTTAAATATCTACACTGGGCAGGGGGAAGGGGGGCAGTAAAGTCATTTGGTTCAGAAACCGGGCAATTAATGCTACAGAATGACGCCCCACAACTCTGCGGCACTGTCGCCATGAAGGTGAAGAGAACAAGCCATTAGGTTGCCAAACCCAAGCACCCGGTTTCACTGAACTTTTATTGAGTTTATTTGTGGGATGCATGACAGGAAGTCTTTCCATCACGAGTAAGAATAAAAGGTCATTTTCACAGTCACTTTGGCACACACTAACGTTGTCTCATCAAAAAATGAAAAGCAACAACAATGGGACCTATATAATACGTCATTAAATACATACAAAACACTAACAAAATATCCCTGATACACCAGAGTGCACGCAGACGGAGGGCGCGATGCCCGGCCACGCACGCGCGTCACTCACACGGCCTCCTCAGGCTGGAAGCTAACAGTCGTGCGGACCCGCGTGCACTCGCCGCCGCCACAACAATGGGACCTATATAATACGTCATTAAATACATACAAAACACTAACAAAATATCCCTGATACACCAGAGTGCACGCAGACGGAGGGCGCGCTGCCCGGCCACGCACGCGCGTCACTCACACGGCCTCCTCAGGCTGGAAGCTAACAGTCGTGCCGACCCACGTGCACTCGCCGCCGCCGCGCCGCGTGTTTACGTAACAGTAGTTAGTGCCAGTGCTGAGGTCCAGCAGGGACGCGTTATTCACAGGGGAGGGCGGATGGATGGCGGTTGGGAGTGCTACATTGGTCACGGCTAAGGGCCCAGGTGTGTCACCCTCTGGGCATAAGGCCGCGCTGATGGGGCCCCTCGGGGCGCTCCAGGCAACAGTCTGGCCAGGGGGCCTCAGAGACAGACAGAGCGAGCGCGAGTCCCCGCACAGGCCGCTCGGCCGAACGAGCCAGGCCGTCTGGATTTGGAAGCCTTACCCTTGGCAAAAGGGGGGTGAATCGGACCGGCTCCCCCACACCTCCGCTGCCTGCTCCCCGGACCGTGACCCCTCTGAAACTGGAGTGAGCAGCCAATTCTGTTACCTTTCAACTTTAAGGCATTTTCTACATAGTTTTTCTAAGCAAAAAAGCAATAAAAATTGAGGTAATTCTGTAGTTGTTCACACTGGAAGGCGAGGCACATCCAATCCACACAGTCAGTCTCTCTCACTCTCTCAACCCTGTGGACGGGGTCATGTGCGCACGATGAGAAAAGGCCGTTGCAGCTAATGGACAGAGAAGAGAAGTGGTGTGTCCCCGATGTCCCACTGGAGGGACACGACCCCGCCTCCTCCGTTTGACCGGGACCCCTGAGAAGACAGGGGATGGAGGCCAAGGGCTGTGTAAGGTGGACACAAAGGCCAGATGGAAGCAGGCCACGGTTTCACGAATCAGGACACACTCAGCAAAGGGTCAGCAGCAGTAGCAGCAACAGCAGTGGTGGCCAGGGAGCCCCTGACACACCGGAAACTCAGGGTTGGGTCGCCTGGCAGGGCGACACAAAACCACTCGCCCCAGAGACCCTTCTGGCCTCGTCTTGGCTGGAGGGCGGTGTTTGAAAGGGGACGCGGTGGGCTTCCCCTCTGATTTCTGACCTGCAGCTTCAGCCTGGAGGGACATGGCCCCAGGAGGCGGAGAAGTGGTCACATTCGCATTTTGGCCTCTGGCCCTTCCAGCACCATGACAGATCTTTGCCCCTTTACAAGCCATCACCAACCAGGTCCCGGCCTGCCCACAAGAGGCCAGAGCCCCCAGGCCATGCCTCTGCCAGGCTGGCCCTCACCAGCCAGGTGGCGGTGCAGGCTCTGCAGGAGACGGCCGAGCACAGAGGCCCGGGAGAAAACAGATTCAACCAGAGAGCACTCAGGAAGAGTCAGGGGAGCTTTCCATAGAAAGAGAGGAGGGGAGCCCAGGGCAAGCTCCACAAGGCGCAGGGCATGCACTGCAGGGCAGAGGCAGAGTTATAAACGGGCCGGTTACTTGACGAGATCTTCTGGATGGGCGCGTCGGGGTCTGGGCGGGACAGCCACTGAACGACGTAGCTCTTCTTGGAGGGATCGGAGACGTTTCCTAGAGGGAAGAGAGAGGGGGCTGTGGCTGCTGGGGCACCAGGAGGGGACCCCCACCCCCCCCCCTCTGTAGCGGGGAACTGTAGCAGGCAGGGTCTAGTCTTGAGCTGTTGTGGGGACCAAAAGAGGTGACACACATACAGCACGTGGCCAGGTATCTGCATGCACACAGGTTCTGGGTGTTCTCAAATGGAACAGGGCACCCCCACTCACATGGGCACCCACTAGCTGACTGAGAACTGTCATGCAGTCACTGTGAGTCGAGTCTGCAGCTGACCGACAGAGGGTGCTGTGCAGGCGGGGCAGGGCTGAGTTAGCTCCATCCTCCCTGCCTTCACTGGGGGCCTGGCCCAAAATGTGCATGACAAATGTCAACTCCCCCCATTTCCTTCTAGAGAAAGGTCCCAGCCCTGGCCCAGCCTGGAGCGCTCGGCTTCTTCAAGTTCACAGACTCTGAATTTGCTTGAACAAAGCCCCCTTCCCCCACTCCCCCCCTCCCCGCCCTGCGCTTCTGCATGCTGGGGACCAGGGGCAGCAGAGGCCTTACGGGGACAGGGGCCCAGCCTGCAGATCCTCGCTGTCTCAGGCCGCGCCTCCTGGCAGATGCCAAAACTGTCATCCACGGTGCGGCAGAGCACCGGCCGCTCCTGGGTGCCATTTCCACAGCTTACCGAGCACTGCAGGGGCAGAGTCACCAGTCAGGCTTCTCCTCCCACACTGGGCCAGGGGCCAGGAGGAGCTGGAGGGGCTCACGCTCCCCAGGCATGTGACCCCTGACACACACGAGGTGATGTGGGACAGGGATACAGCATGGGGTAAAGGCTGCTTTGACCCACCCTTAGGGGCTGTCCCAATTTCCTGGGGCTATAAAGAGAGGACACATGTGCCCACCTTTCTGAGCTACTGTAAGAGAGCATCAATATGCAGAGGCCGGCATAGGCCTGGCATCTCTGGGTTCTCAATGAGAGCCTCCCCTCTCCTCTTGGGGGAGGCCCGAGGCCCAGGGAAAACTGATGTGCACTGGGGGCCACTGAGAAAATTCTGACAGAGCCCAGGAGGCTTTGGAAGACCTCCCCTCTCCATTTCTCTCTGGACACAAGGCTCTACCACCAGTGCCCTCACTGGCTCCTCTAGCCCCAGACAACCCTTTCTGCATTGCCACACTGGGGAGGGGCAAGAAGGAACAATCATGCCCAGACTCCTGGCACAGCTCTGCCCAAGGAAAACCTTCAAGTCCTTGCCATGTGTGCAGGAAGGCTCGATTCAGCAGACCTGGGTTGTCCAAACCCTGCACATCCTCCTGATAGTCCTGTTTTCATGACTGGCACTTGTGCAGCTCCTAGAAACCAAGCTCGTGGCAGGTTCTCTCTGATAAGAGTGCTTTTGCATGTTCAAGGCCTTGAGTCATGCTGTGCTTGTCTGTCCAGGTAGTTCAAACCAGCAATGTGGTTTATGGAGACCATCTGCTTTCCCTCCGGGGTCCGAGGTCAGTCGTGTGGGCACTGTATACCTATGTGGCTGACCCCCAGTGAAAACCATGGACACCTGGCCACTGCGTATTCCTGCTCAGTAGGCTTCCCTGGTTGGCAGCACTTCAATGTGTTGTCACACATGGTTGCTGGGAGAATTAAGTGCATCCCTGGGACTCCACTGGGAAGAGACACCTGGGAACCTGCACTTGGTTTCCTCTAGACTTTGCCCTGGGTACCTTTTCTGTTTGCTGATTCTACTCTGTGTCCTTTCACTGTAATAAATCACAACTGTGAGTACAACAAGTTCTGACTCCTGTGAGACCTTCTAGAGATCACTGAGCCTGAGGGTGGTCTTGGGGAGCCCCCGCACACCAGGTCTATGAGCTGGCTGTCAGAGCTCACGTCAGCTCTGGCCTGGCTTTGACTGGTGCTCAGCCTTCAGTTCATCCTTGTTATTCTTTCCACTTCACGTCTCAGCACCACCCCATCCCCCTACCCCAGCTAATCTTCCCTCCTGCAAGCTTGGCTGGCCTTCTAGGTGTCACCTCCAGCCTCTGAGAAGAGACCGTAGGCCTCCCTGAATACACTGGAGCCCTGAACATCCCATCATGCCTTGGAGTCCAGGCTGCCCTCAGTTTCCTGGGATTCCAGACCCCCACAGCACAGAGGAGCTTCTGCCTATGCAGCAAAGACACACATTCCACTGGGTTTCTCAGCAGAGCACTGACTGTGCAGCACCCACTGGTGCCCTGAAACCCATGGCTTGCGGCCACAGCATGTATCCAAGCCAACGTACCAGTGGAATGCCCAGGCCACCTCAGTCTCACTCAAGCTCAGTTTGGGGGCTGAGGGACTGCTTACCTGGGACCAGGACCCAACCCGCCACCGGCCAGGGCAGAGCTCACGGTTGCAGGCACGGCGGCTCTCGGGCCGGGCGTCGTTGCAGTGTTTGGTGTGCACGGAGCGGGTGGTGTTGTTGTGCAGTGGCTGAATGCAGCGCACAGAGCGTGCCTGCATGCCCGTCCGCCCGCAGCTCTGACTGCATGGCTCCCACTCGCCCGTGACCCACCTGCCAGGGCAGAGCAGCACACAGTCAGTCCCCCTGCAGCCCGGGTGCACGGCGAGAATAGGAAGAAGTGCCTGCTCCCCTCCCCGAGTGCTCCTTTTCCTCTTCTCGCAAAGGAGCTGGCTGTGTAGACTTGCACAGAGGAGAAACTAAAGCTCAGCTGCCCCAGCCCCACAGACATGACCCCCCTGTGTGCCCACCGCTGGAGACCCTGCTTGGGTGGTAACCAAAGAGGGCCAGGCCTGAGGAGCTTTGCTGGCCTCTGTCCCTTCTCAGGCTGCTGGTCCTGCCCTTTGGCTTCACCTTCTGCTGATGTCACGAACCCTTCTGAGCAGAGCTTGAGAGCACCTTGGACACCCCCAGTACCCCGTCCCCGCACGGCCCCCACCTGCATGTTTACCAACCATCTGCCCTGCTCAGGGCCCTGCAGAATGAGCCCGGGCCCAGAAATGCAGACCTGCAAAACCCAGGACCATGTGTGGTCATTTTTAAGATGCACATCACTGCTTCAGTTTAGCAGCTCTGAAGCTGGTGCCCCCTCCAACCCGTAGCATTGTAGACTCCACAAAACGTGCTGAGAAAGACCCGGCAAGTGCCTTGGCAATGCTGGTCCAGATCCCGTACCTCCCTCCATGGGAGGCCCTGGTGGCCTCTGGCCTCCCACTCTAGCAGGTCACCAAGCTGGGGGGCCCCTGCCAGGTAGCTCCGGGCACTCACACAGGCTGGGAGCACTCCTGTGGGTTGCAAGGTCGGCGGATGGCTTTGGGCTTCGTGAGGGCATCGCAGAAGCCACGGTGCACCATCTTGTGGTCCAGCCTCCGGCGGCAGCCGTACTTGGTGAACTGGGACCCTAAAGACAGAGAGCTCGAGGGGGGCTCAATGGGGTGGCATGGCCCCCCAAGGGGGCAGAGAGCGTGGGCTCCACCAGCAGTCCCAGCCCATTCTCCCCACTCTTATGATGATATGTACGGTGGAGCCAGGCACCGAAGCCTGAGCAGCTGGCTGGGAGGAGGCCTCAGATATGTCAGCCTGGAGCCCACCCAGCCCCCTGGGTCGAGGGTGGATGAAAGGCAGGGAGAGTTTCCTCCTTCTGCCCTCGGCTGCTTCTATGGTCCCTTTGCTGGCTTCCTGGGGCAGAGGGGAGCTCCATGTCCTTGGCCATGGCTCACTCATTTACTCCACCTGACTTAACAGGCACTGGGTGCCTAGCACGAGCCAGGAGGTGCATAAACTCCAGGGCACACGGCCCCCACAGTTCCTTCTACCACAGTCTTGTGCAGCAGTTCTCAACTGGGGGCAACTTTCTCCAGCAGGGGATATCTAGCAAAGACTGGGACATTTTTAATTGTCACAGCTTGGGGGAGGAATTGCTACTGAATCTAAGAGACTAGATAGGGATGCTGCTCAGGTCCTTCCACGCACAGTGCAGCCCCATGACACAGAATAACACAGCCCACAATGTCGGGGATGCTGGGGCTGCGAAACCCCAGCCTAGTGGGTGAGACAAATAATATAATGCGGCAGCCCGGCCTAGTGTGGGCATCTGGAGGTGGCCCAGGAAGCAGAGGATGGAGTGGCACTGATTAATGGGAAGGCTGTGGAGGGGGCTCTGGGTAAGGAGCCTGTGCAAAGGCCCTGAAGAGGTGCACAGCATGACCAGGAAAAGCACCCAAGGCCAGTGTGGCCCAGGGCCTGGGGAGCAAGGGACGGGGGGCGCCAGTGTGGCAGGAGAGGTCGGCAAGTTGCCCAGACCCCGGAGGTCATGGGGAGAATTTTCGGTTTTTTATCTGAAGAACCGAGGTTGCTGCTGAAGAATATGACACCAGGAAGGGACATGACCTGATTTGTTCCCTTAAAAGGTCACTCCCTTTTAAGGAGAGTGGACACACAAGGGCCAGTTAGTTGGGGGGATGGTGCCAGGACCAGGGAGAGGCCAGGAAGATGGGCCTAGCAGACGAGGCCAAGGGACATGCGGGAAGGAGGATCAACAGGACAGGCTGATGAAACCCAGGCGAGGGCTGGGGGTGTTGCAGAGGCACCATGTATCCAGGTGGGGGTCCTGGAAGACAGCCCTTCCCTCTGTCTGGGACAGACATCCCTCATCTCTTGTCCTCTAGGTGTGAGACCCACATGCCATCTGAGGGAGGCCAGCCCTGGCCACTGGAACAACAGAGTTTCCTGCCCTGTCCATCCAGATGTCCTATGTCTCATCCAACCATAAACCCTGAGGTCTAAGGCAAGTAGGACCCCTTTGTACCCAGCCCTGCCCCAGGAAGTTCTGGGAGGCTTTTCTGGATGAACAGAGGGAGGGAGGGATCTCCCAGGGTTGCCTCCTGCGCTGCCCGAGTCTCTCCCGTGTCCTGCCCCATCAATGTGTGATCCACCCCAGCCATCCACACATCAACCAGGCCAGCCCCGTTCCACCCACACTGATGCAGGTCCATGCCCAATATTCCCTTCTGGCCACCTGATGGAGTTTGGATGTGTTTTCCCCTCCAAAGCTTATGTGGAAATTTGATCTCCAATGTGGCAGTGCTGGGAACTGATTGAGTCACGGGGGTGGATCCCTCATGAATGGATTAATGCTCTCTCTGGGGGCGGGGGGAGTAATGAGTGAGTTCTCGCTCTTTTAGTTCCCGGGAGAGCTCGTTGTTTAAAGGACACCTGGCACCTCCTCTCTCTCTCTCTTGCTTCCTCTCGCCATGTGATCTGCTTGTACCCGCCGGCTGCCTGCCACTTTCCTCCATGAGTAGAAGCAGCCTGAGGCCCGTGCCAGATGCAGCTGTCCCAGAATCGTGAGCCAAATAAACCTCTTTATAAATCACCCAGTCTCAGGTATTTCTGTTATAGTAACACAAAACGGACTAAAACACCACCTTTGATGCCCTGAGCAGCCGCCATTCCTGCCCACCCACCGGCCCCTCCCAGCCCAGCTAGGCCTTATCCACCCACGGCCTCCCTGGCCTCTGGAGTCAGTCTTCTCATTCCTGGCACATGCCCAGACTCAGCGGCCTCAGGCCCATCAGTCAGCAGGCTACTGCTGGCTCAGGAAGCCCCACGCCCAGAAGACCTCCCACCCAGCCCCGACCTCCTCCAAGATCACAGTCTAACTCCACGCTTCTGTTCCCACAGGGCCCCACCCTGGGGATGCTCCCCATTGCCTAGTGGTCACCTCATACCACCCAGGGACCCCAACTCTGAGAAGCCCCTCACCTCCGCCGCAGGGCTTGGAGCAGGGAGACCACTTCTTCAGGGCCCACTCATAGACCACAGAGTCATCTTCAAGGACATTGTTGTCATCCACATTGAGTGAGTCCTCGTGAATCATGTATTTGTATGTCAGCGAGATCCGGGCATCACCCTTTGGGATAACCTGTGCCCACCCCAAGAGGGCCGTGTTAGCAACATTAGCCCGAGGTAGATTTACAGTCCGTTATCATTATTCGAGGTAGTTATGTTCTAAAGGCACCTCCAGCACTGAATTAGTGAACCATTACCCCAGGGGAAACATGGGTTAAATTCCTGCGAACTTCTGATGACATTTTTGTCAACCTTGTTTTATGTGTGATTCTGTTTAAAGTCACCTTTCTTAACATAAATTGTTAATCTGTTAACACTGAGCTCACGCCAGCAGCACTGCAACTCGTTGAAGGAAGCTTATCCAACACCCGTACCTTCTCTGTAAGGCACAGCCGTCTTGCATTTTGGAACACCAGACAGTGTTTCAGGAATAGGCCTGGGCACATTTTATGCAGCAAAATCGCAGTCCCCCACCCCACCCCCGGCCAAAAGGCACAAAAATGTGAAATACATGACACTAAACAGACAGCAAAAAGGTCACTTGCTTGCAGAGTGAGAGCTGAAACAAAGCAGAGGGTCAACCGCTCCACCTCAGCTGGGGATATGCACATCAGGCGACCCAAATTTTTCATCACCCTGTGCATGTGCACGAATGACCGTGAAAATGCCGTAAGGACTGATTCGGTGTTACAAATACACTTTAGTGACTAGGCGAGCTCGCAAATACAGAAAGAAACCAAGAATACTGAGGACCAACTGAGTATGCACCGACATGGGTAGGTCACCAGAGCATTTTGGGGGTGAGAAGTCACTGCAGGCGAGGCGGGCAGAGGGCAGGGGTACATCAAGCACACCTGGCCCATCGCCACACCTGCTTCACAGGTGCACACCACCTGTGGTGCCTGAATCCAACCCAGCACGCTAACCTCAGGGGGACTGGAGCCTTACCTGTCATGTTTCCTTTTTTTTTTTTTTTTTTTTTTTTTTTTT
>NW_007729617.1:148427-150457 GCF_000696425.1 Galeopterus variegatus | reverse complement strand
GTGTTATCAGCACCGCACTCTCCCGAGTGAGCCACGGGCTGGCCCCATGTTTCCATTTTTTGACAAATAAAATATATCATGTATGCAATTAAAATTAAAATTTAAGAAGTGACTTGACAACCCAGCCCCTCAGTACCCCCTAGGAACAACCTTCGGTCCTGGACCCAGGAGATCTGGGGTCCAGTCCTGCTTGGAGACAAAGTCCAGTGTCCGGGCTGGGTCTGGTTGTCTAACTTCCCGAGCCCTAACCATCACTTCCCAAGGTGTTTCGTGGTTTCCACGTGACAGCAGACATGAACGAGCGAGGTAGATGGCAGCTGTGAATGTCACTCACGTGGGAAAACCAAATCCCTTAGAGGGGAGAGTTTTCCCAAGGTCACCCAGGTGTTGATGCAGAGCCCAGAGCCCTGACTTGTGGCTCCAGGGTCCGTTCCCGGCTCTGACGTGAAGTTGGAGACCCTCATCCAAAGGGCAGGCCAAAGGGGCCTGAAGAATGCGGGGAGTCAGGGCTCCCAGGCATCCCTCCCCATCCCGTCCCCAGGGGCTGCGTGCACTCCTGCCTGGGCAGCCCCTGCCTGGACTCACCAGGACGGTGATGGGGCCATGGAGGGGGCCCATGGTCTGCAGCGTCTCCCGGCCGTCCTCGTCCCTGTACTCCCACTCCACACCCATGGCAATGAAGGATTTGGGATTGGGATCCATGTCATTCTCTTCATTTAAGATGAACTTGCCTGTCTCCAGGTTCTTGACGGCTGAGAACAGCAGAAGCGACCCCCCACCCCCACCACGGTCACCTCAGGGCAGGACCTGGCCTGCTGTGGGGAGGCCCGGCAGGGCATGCTGGTTTGGACTAGCAGGGGGAGTGCTGGGCAGTAGGGCCCTTCGTCTCTCCCAGCTGCACTCTGCTGGAGGTCCGTCCAGGCCACTGACAGCCCAGATGGCTCTGGGAGCCCCGCCCTGGCCTTTGTCCCTCCCTCAGGACTAGATTACACCCAGCCCAGCACCCTTTCCTGGATCTACCCCGACAAGGCCTCGGAAGTGGCTAAGTAGCTGTCAAGGCCACCTCCCTGCAGTGAGCACTTAGAGGCCACATGGAGCAGGCTGGCAGGGAGGACAGGGCATCTGCTGGGGTTTCCTGCTAGGGGGTGAGCGTATGTCCAGCTGGAAGGCAGGGACCCCACCCTATCAGTCACTGAGGTCCAACCAAGGCCCCATCAGTTCCCAAACCTCCGAAGAGGCCTGGTCTGACTGAGGGACCACTCAGGCCATGGGGCATCCCCAGACAATCCAGGAGCTGAGAATCTGGCTGGTTAGGAAGCCCCACGCTTCCTGCAGTGTGGAAGGCAGCTACTGGAGGGCGGCTGGATGATTTTAGCGGGGCCACAGAGCACGGGTAAGAAAATCACTCCCTGTACCAGTTCCCTATAATTCTGTTTACATCATGAAGAAAGCCTCTGGGGCCGGTAGGTGATTAACTTCTTTCTAGCACTTGTTCCCTTTTCTGCAGAGGGTGGGCCTCCACTCCAGAACCCTTAGTGGGCAATAGTATGTGGATCAAAGTGTCTTTCTGCTCAGGAATTGACTTTATGTTTACTTTCTATTTAAAGCAAGTGGTACCGGTTTTGCATTTAGGGTAGCAATACAAAGTTTCCTCCTAAAATAAGTAAGAAAATAAAATGAGTGTTAGAAAAGAATGGTGTTTTTCATGCATTGGCAGGGGTACCAGATGGTGGCAGTTTGGGAGCTCCCCCTCCAGGGGACAAGAATGAAGGTAGGGCCCAGACTGGGGGAAGGGCTTGTCCAGGGTCCCCGGCGGCCCCCAGCCTCGCTGCTGCCTTTGGCCCCATGGCTCCTGAGGAGGCAGTGCATGGATAGCTTGCAGAGAGAGGCACGGATGGGTGAAGCCCTGAGGGGGTCCCAGGCAGCCTGGGAGAGCACTGTCATGGGGAAGGGGCACCCAGAGTTGTTGCAACACACAAATTTTTAAGAGATGCCAGAAATCCCTATTTAGGTGATATCTCTTGAATTTA
>NW_007729617.1:144105-148021 GCF_000696425.1 Galeopterus variegatus | reverse complement strand
CTATTTAGGTGATATCTCTTGAATTTAAAATTGAACTAGTTGAAAATCTGTCAATGCACTGTGAGGCCCTCTGCTGGCTAGCCTCAGTGCCCTGTGGTTGGTGGGGGGTGGGGGCTGCCCAGGACCCTGCTGCATGCAGACTTTGCCTGCCTTCCAGTGAGTGGAAGCCTTCCCACCTAGACCTTGAGACCAGGGTGTAGGGAGTCACCATCCTTCGGGTTGGGGCTGGAGTGGCCAGTCATGGATACATGTCCCTCCACAGCTGCTGTCAGGGGGAGCCCTCTGATCCCACCCAGACCCTGGCCTCTCCACAGGTAGATGACCCCAGGAATGGTCCCCACCTGGGCTGAGCAGAGGCGGAGGTGGGCCTGCAGCCGTAGCTGCCAGCCAGGGCTGCCCCGGCTCAGGTTCCAGATGCACAACGTAGGCCTCTGGCCCCTGGCATCCTGCCCATGGCAGAAGAGGCAGAGCTTGGGGACACCGAGACTCACCTAGATGGTGACTGGTGGTGTCTGCCTCCTGGATGAGCAGGTGTCTGGCTCCCGCAGGGATCTCAAACATCTTGATGTAACCTTTATTTGGACGTGGGAAGACAAGGCCAAATGAGAAGGAAAGAGGCCGCTCGAAGGCGGACAACCCAAGGAGGGGCCTCGCCCACGAAGGCAGTTTCACCATGCGCTCCCCTGAGGCCCCAGTATTTCTCTGGCTTTGACCACCCACCTGGAGAGGAGAGGCCGACAGGAAAGCTACTGCGTCTGGGCTGGGCAGCCGCAGCCAGGGCGGCGGGCACTTCCTGTCCAGGCCCTCCCGCACCTTCTGGTCCCACTGCTCGCTTGGCCTCCTCCCTGAAAACTGGGCTAGGTATCTGGCTCTGGAGTCCATCCTGAGCTTTATTCTAAGATGCCAGGTCTGGGACGGGGGCTCTCAGTGAACTGCTGGCCTCTCTGGACCTCAGCCACCCCATCTGCAAGCCCAAGGCTCCAGCGCTCTGGTGGGGCTGTGGCGGGTGAGGCCAGCTCTGAGCACCTGACTTAAAAGGCCTTTCCTGGCACCCAGCTCTGAGCAAAGTCCCGTGTTTTTGCTCCATGGCCCTCTTCTGAAAGTGGCTTCTCCCCATTTCAGAGACAGACTGAGGCCCAAAGAGGAGTAGCTGAGAGGGCTGCGGGCCAGGGGGGCACAGCCCCAGAATGAGGCTCGCCCAAGGGCTACTGTTCCAGAGCCCGTCTCTGTCGGTTTGTGGCCCTGAGGGGGACAGACCTATTGTGACCCCAGGCTGCAGACTGCACTGACCAGTCCGGGGAAGTCCTGCTGACAGCCAGCTGGACTGGGGGCAGGAGGACAGAGCGAGGGACACGCAGGCCGCCTGGGCATCCCTGCAGGGCTGGGGATGGGTCTCCACAGGCCCCCGACCTCCAAAAAAGACAATGAAGGCCCAACCCACGCACTCTCTACCTGATCCCATGACCTGGGCCCTGTTCCCCCTATTCCACTCCCAGCCTGCTCTGGGCTCAAGCTGTCCCTGACTGAGAATCCCCTCCACGTCACCTCCCAGACTCTCCTTCTCCTCCAGAACAGTCGTGAACCCAGACAGAGCCCCAGGATAATCCAGGCCCCTGCATGAGAAGCCCCGGTGGCAGAGGGAGGGACTCACTCACCGTGCTTCTTGGGTGAGCGTGTGAACGTGCCCTTGACCACTTTGCAGTGGGTGTTGTCCCCTCCACACACGCCACACTTGTCCTCCTGCTTGCTGGAGCCGATCACTCCATCACAGCCTACCTTCTGCGGGGGCAGGGGGCAGAAATACTTGAGATGTCTCCTCCTTGCTTGGGTCTGGCCTGACCCTGTGTCCCCCAGGGCCCCTGGCACCTGGCCCCTCCCACAGCCCATGGTCTACACATTCCTTCTTAGCAGGTTTCCCTCTTTGTCCTGGCTGCCAGGAAGCTCACAGGCAGTTCTCCCTTAAGGAACCTCTTGCCACCATTTCTGGAGACATTCACATCCTTGCCCTTTGTTCTATAATTTCTGACTTTTGTCTTACAAGGACCCTTGAAGGCAGGAGCTCTAGATCATGAAAGGGCTACAGAGCAGTAGTTCACACATCACACTTGAGCGTGTGAACAGAAATTCATGATCTTTTGTTTCACTGATCTGTATTTTATCATAAACCTTTCAAATCATTTTGGAAGTGAGCAGATGCAAAACAATTAGTTAGACGAACATGCAGCTGGCCTGCTCCCCCTGGCTGGGGCAGTTGTAGGGGTGAGAGGTGACCCTGAGAAAGCGTTCATACACTGCCTGGCACTGAGTATATTCCCAGTGAAGGATGGAGATGATGCTGAGGAGGCAGAGGAGGAGGAAGGAGAGGGAAAGGATAGGGGAGCAGAAGAGACCCCCTTTCAGGCAAGGACAGCACCCTCCCCTTGGAAAGGTTTGCCTCTAACATGAGGGGAATTAGTGCTCAGGTTTCCAGTAGCTTCTCTGCCTACAGAGTAACCAGACGTGAAAACCCTTAGCAGCTACAGAGGCAGGTGGATCCTAACGTGTACACAGGTATGGGTGAGCCACGCAGGTCAGGGAAGTCTCTGAAGCCCGAAGCGATGGAAGCCACACGAGACCATTTGCCTGAGCTGATCATCGCCTCTGCCTTAGGAGTTCTTCACTGACTCACATGCTCTTCCTAAAAAGGCTCGGAGCTCGTGGGAAACCAACGAATTTTCCAACAAATTGAACTGGTTGGAAAAGAAGGAGGATATCCAAACAAAGAAAAAAAAGGAAGCCACATGCTACGTTTCAAAACAGTTGCTCTGAGATTTTGTTCTGCGTGTCACAGAAGTTAAGCAAAAGGAAAACAGAGTAAATTAACTACTTGATCTGTCAGACCTCAGGAGGTATTAAAGTGGCCTGTCACCATTTTTCCTCAATTCTAAGACACATTGTTCTCGTCTTTTATTATTTCTGAAATCCAGATGTGTCTAATAATCAGAATCAAAAAGACCTCGCCTGCCACCTACAGGAGTGTTTCAACACACTGGTTTTTGTCTGGGCGACTGCTGGTTGGGCTGTCTCAGGTGATGTGACAATCGAGTGCCAGGAAAGCACTGTCCCTGGCTCAGTGAGCATCTCTCTTTGGAAGCGCCTGACCTTCAGGAGAGACTATTGAATGTCCAGCATTCTGGACCTGAACTGAAGCAGGAAGCGACGTTACCACTTCAATCAAGTAGAAAAGCCGATGAAGCCAGGGTCCTTCTACTGGCCTGGAATCTCCTCATGTTCTAAAAGGGCTCATGGGGCCGATGGCAACTCAGGACAGGGAGGGCCACATGGCCCTGAGTGGCTCTGCATGGCTGCTGCTGGCCATCACCACAGACGAGGGGAGGCCGACAGCTTAGATTCCGCTTCAGGTCAAGCCAAGCTGGAGGACACTGGTATGGCGGGGTAAGTGGTGTGGGGTGTGGGGTGCAGAGCTAGGGAGCTGCTGCCTCTCTCCCTTCCGATCTGTTATGCAGTCCTATCAATGCGCTATTAGAGTCAGAAAATATGCCGGCTTATTTCAATTTCAATTCCCATCCCCCGTTTTTTTTGGCTGCTGGCTGGTACGGGGATCCGAACCCTTGACCATGTGTTTTAACACCATGCTCTGACCACCTGAGCTAACCAGACAGCTCTCACCCTTTTTCATAGCAGTTCTGGATGACATATTTGACGGCATACTTATTACTTTATCAATTAGTGGATTGAGCCCTTTATTAAATCAAAATGAGCCTGTTGGCCTCATTTAATGCTCGATTCTCTTGATTCCTTGCTCTGTGTGTATGTTCTCCCAACACAACTTTGCAATCTTCCTGAGTCACTGTGCTTTGATATTCTCTAATTGACATCTTCCACTTGGATATTATTTTCTTTTTTTTCTTTTTTT
>NW_007729617.1:137264-143948 GCF_000696425.1 Galeopterus variegatus | reverse complement strand
GTTTTTTTTGGCTGCTGGCTGGTACGGGGATCCGAACCCTTGACCATGTGTTTTAACACCATGCTCTGACCACCTGAGCTAACCAGACAGCTCTCACCCTTTTTCATAGCAGTTCTGGATGACATATTTGACGGCATACTTATTACTTTATCAATTAGTGGATTGAGCCCTTTATTAAATCAAAATGAGCCTGTTGGCCTCATTTAATGCTCGATTCTCTTGATTCCTTGCTCTGTGTGTATGTTCTCCCAACACAACTTTGCAATCTTCCTGAGTCACTGTGCTTTGATATTCTCTAATTGACATCTTCCACTTGGATATTATTTTCTTTTTTTTCTTTTTTTATTTTTTGTCTTTTGTCTTTTTCCGTGTCCGGCAACGGATCACAACCCTCGGTGTTGCTCCCGCGCCTCGCTCAGCCAGTGAGCGGGAACCGGTCTGTATGTGGGATCCGAACCCTCGGGCAGGAGCGCCGCCGCGCTTCCCAAGCGGCGCACTATCCAGTGCGCCACCGGGCCGGCCTGGATATTATTTTCTGACCCAGCGTTAGATTCTTTTGAAAGAAGAGTTTCACACTGATGTGTATTGTTCAGACTGATATATTTCATCTTATTACTGACAGTTTCCTTTGTGTGTTTTTAATCTTTCCTTTCTGCCTCCTTTGTTTTCTCTCTTCTGCAACATGATCGTATATATGTAAATACATGTCTTCTAATTATGCAAAATCTAGCAACCTGCTTTTATTCATCCAAATCACCATTAGTTAATAAAATATTTAACCTATTCTTCTTTAATGATCAATGACAGGAGTGAAGTCACAGCCATGCCCACTACGATGGTGAATTAGCGCCCTGACCTCCCCTACTAGGTTTGCAGCCACAGTCACAGGTGCCATCTAAAGCCACTTCTACTAATAAATGTTTCTCATGCTTGCTGCCTGTATTAATTATGTTTTGGGTTTTTTAAGTTTTCTGTGTCTTATGATGTTTTGACATCTTAAAAATCTTTCAGGCCAGGGAGAGACTTCCCCCAGGGCTAGCCAATTCTTAGAGATGGCAAAGGGGTCGGCTGGGAACACACCTTTTATATGCAAACCAACTGACCCCAAGTCTATACCCCAACATCCCCTTTATTTAACTCACACACCAAGCCAAGATTTCCTCTGACCTAAATCATCCCAGGGCCAGGTACCAGACAACTAGAGACCACCCCTATAGCCCAGAACCCAGTTATTCAAACTCGCCAACCATAAGCTGTTTCCTCCACCCTGACTCGCCTTTCCCAAGGAAAAAAAGCTGTGGCCCAAGCTTCCCCTCAAGCCCACCTCCTGATCAAAGCCAGTGCTCCCCCTGCATCATGGCATGCTGTGCGCTTCTCCTGGGAAATGTAAGTAATTAATTCTTCTTTCAGTGGCATTGGCATCCCCACATCCCACAC
The DNA here is from genome assembly GCF_000696425.1 of Galeopterus variegatus. Classification (NCBI taxonomy): domain Eukaryota; kingdom Metazoa; phylum Chordata; class Mammalia; order Dermoptera; family Cynocephalidae; genus Galeopterus; species Galeopterus variegatus. The sequence goes on along the minus strand of NW_007729617.1, from coordinate 142,511 downwards.
AGTCACCTCCATAAATCAAAATCCCAAGGTACAAAGGAGACACATCTGTGCTTGTTTTTGAGTATTTGGTTTCTCCACCTCTGAGCTGACTGCATGGCCTGGACTCCCTGCCGGGCTCCTGCGACCCCCACCACCCCCTGGTCCTGCCACCTGTGGTCCACTGAACCACGTGAATGGAAAGCAGCCCCTGAGCCTGCGTCCAGCTGCCCTGTACCCACCCCTGTGCTCTTCCAGCCCGCCCTCCTCCTCCCGGGGTGTCTGCAGCATTCTGCCAGCCTCTCTGCCAAACACTTCCTGAGGATGCTGCCTTTCTCAAGAGGGAAAGACGGAGAGTCAGCCTCCTGTTGACACAAACCCTAGCAGAGAGGTTGGTTTCCAGGGAGTCACATTATGATCACACGCCGAGGTGACCCCTGGTTGTTTCTTGTGACAGCCTAAGATAGAAGCTGACGGTGTAATAATAAAGGAAAACATAGCAGGGCATTTCTACAAAGTGCCAAACCAACGAGACCACAGTGGGCCACGCTGACCTGAGAATAAGCTGCCCAGTGCCCTGGAGCGCAAGGACGGGGCATGCTTCACAAGGCCTTGACCTACGGAGCCAGAGCGTGGAGGTGGGTGACTCCTAGGCACAGTCAAGTCTGAGTCCCCGGCACGGGAATGGGTAAGCTGACGTTTGCTGGTCAGGTGCTGGTTCAGACACTTTGTGTGCTTGACCCCACTTACTCTTCCCCATCACCAGCAGAAGCAGGAGTGGGACCCAGGAGGCTGGGACTCTATGCATGGCCACCCATGTGTCCTGGTGGCACTCACCCTGCAGTCCCCACGCACGCAGAGGCTGAAGGCGTCCTTGTAGGAGCAGCGCGTCCCGTCGTGAACCATGCGCTTCATGGACACCACCTCCCCAGTCTCCTTGGACTCGCAGTAGAGGCGGCATCTCTCCTTGGCTGCAGGGGAAGCGGCGGGAGTCACTGAGGAGCACCCATGCTGTCACCTTCCCCATGGTTTCCCCAGATCATGCCAGAGAAGCACAAGAGTCTTAAGATTCCCCCGCCTCTCACGCCATGCAGTCACTGAGGAGCACCCATGCCGTCACCTTCCCCATGGCTTCCCCAGATCATGCCAGAGAAGCACAAGAGTCTTAAGATTCCCCCGCCTCTCACGCCATGCCCAGGGGGACAGAGAGGGAAAGTGGCAGGTTGACGGCACCTCCTTGCTATCTCTGTATCCTCAGACTCTGGCCCTGGTGGACTTAGGAAGAGCTGGTCCTGGCTGAGCCAGCCAGGCTGTCACTGCAGCCTGGATCTCACCTCCCCGAGGCCCTGCCCTGGGTCCCAACTCTGTGCAAAGGCAAAGGGCTGTTTGCCGGGTCTGAGGAACTTTTTCAGTCAACCTTCTCTGCAATCCTGAATAAGCCAGCCCTCCTTGATTCAGTCTCGGGTCCCTGGTACTTTCCCTGCACAGCATTTACCTCAGAAGCAACTAAAATACTGCAGCCTCCCTCCAAGAAGGGGACTTGGTTGGCTCTGTCACCCCCAGCCCTGAACTGGCACATGGGAGGGCACATGGCGGGTGCTCCGCTAGTGCAACACACATGGAACAATGGCTCGAGGTGGCAGACCAGGCACACACCTGGTCTTCCTCTTCCACCCAATGCCTGGGAGGAAAGAAACGTATGTTTAAATCCCATGCCTGAAGCTACCAGACTTTTCAGCTCCATGAGCCAATAAAAGCCTTTTAACGCTTAAACCAGTTTGAGTCGAGCTTTCTGACACCTGCAATTGAGAGTCCTGACTAATAGAGAAGGTCAGAGGCCACCTGATCCCTTGGCAGAGCCAGCCCCACCCCCACCCCTGAGCTGACCTAACCAGGCAGCTGCAGCCCCGTCCAGCAGATGGCGACTGCGGGAGCCTGGCCCCTCTGCAGCCTCCAGCCCAGTGGTCTCTCCCCAGCATCCTTGGCCATGCCCAGTATTCTGGCTCCTCTGGGACTGCAGCCCTGTCGTGAGCCCCAAGCCATAGCCTAGGAGTGGGCCCCAGCAGCCACACCAGCCAGGGGTGGGCTCTGCTGCAAGCAAAGGTGTCACCACAGCCTTGTCCCATGCAGGATCAGAGGCACAGGACAGAGCAAGCCCCTGCTCGCCTCAGCCCAGGGCCAGGCTGCTGAGCCCCTGTGGCCACCCTCCCTGTGAGGCTCACCATCCCGATGCTCGTGGGGCAGCCAATGGTGCTGGGTGTCACCATGCTCGAAGTACAGGTCCCACTGCCGGCACTGCTCCTCCCGGAAGTCAGCCAGGGGGTCGGGGCAGTCCTGGGGACTGCAGAGCTGGAAGTCGTAGGCAAGGCCAGAGCAGGTGCGGCCCCCGTTGGCTGGGCTGGAGGAGAGAGCAGAGGCCTTGCCGTGTGGTGCCACCAGAAAGAGGCCAGCGCTTAGTGTGCCCCTGTTGGGATTTTGGGGGGTATCCCTGAATCTCAGGTATGAGGGTGGATGGCTCTGCTGAGCAAAGGGACCCATACCTGATATGCCTGAGGGGTGGCCTAGGGGCCTCCTCCTGCCTCTGCTCCTGGCCAGGATGTCAGCCTGGAGCCCCAGGAAAGGACAAAGTCAGCAGAGGGAGAAGAGGGCTCCATGCACAAGCTGGGGTGGCTGACCCCAGACACAGGTGCTTCTGAGGTCAGGGCCAGTCCCCTTTTGCACCCCTGCCCAGCTGACGTGGACTTGATCCCTCTCCCCAGAGCCATGACTGCTGACACCCTCTTGTTCCCTGTTGTCCAGCTCAGGGCCTGGCCAGAGAAAGAGCAGCAGCCCAAGAGGACAGGGCACAGGAACTGCTGCAGAGGCCTGAGCCCAGCCAGCCTGGACGTGCCCAGACACCTGCCCACCGGCCCGTGTCTGTGCCTGGCATTGCCCAGTTTGGAAGCTGGAAATCTGTTTTGTTTTGTCTGAATATGAAATTCCAGATTTTCAGTATTTTCAGGTAAATTAAAATCTTTAAAACACTAAACAGGCCAAAAAAGAAGGATGAAAGACTCATGTGTCCAGGCAGCTGCAGGGCCTGCAGAGTGAGGCCCCCACGGGCAGGTGGAAGATCAGAGTGTCCCTGACATCTGTGGGGGTTCTGCCTGCACTCCAGGGCCCAGTCGCATTACTGTCTGTGCACCCACAGCCCTCCTTTCCCAGGGGACGCCACACTGGGCAAGGCCCAGGAGGGAGCGTGGACCCCAGAGATATTTATGGGGTGAGGTGGGGTGGAGACAATGAGAAGGACCAGGAGACAGCACAGGGCGCGGGGCTGCGTGGGAGGAAGGAGGGGAGCACGGGGGAGGGTACGGCTGGCACGGGGCAGCCTCTACAGGCTACTTCTCCCCTGGGCAGCCGGGCAAGGGTAGCAAGTCCCAACCCTGCCTCTCACCTGATGGCAAACAGCTGCTCGGTTATGGAAGCCCCTGCTCCGGCTCCCGGCATCCTGGGGGCCGAGACAGCCCCCCTCTCTGTCCCCATTTCTCCATCTCTGTCCCACCTTCTTTACTCCATGCCCTGACCAAGAAAGAGTAAGCTGGTGTCTAGAGTGGGCTGCAGGCCAGGTGGGGCACGGCCCCAGGAGGCCGGGTCGGGAGACCAGGTTTCCAGGCTGCGAGCAGGCGGCGAGGCGGGGGCAGGAGCCCTCCCTCTCGGAGTCTCAGCTTCCTCCCAGGTAGGGCGAGGAGGGGCCAGGGCAGCCTGTTCTCTTGCACGCTCTCCAGGACCGGCATGCAGCCGCGCGAGCCCTCAAGGATAGGGCTGGCTAGTGAGGAGCTCTGGGGACCTTGACTGCCACTCAGAGAGGCTGGGAATTGGAGGCCAACTCACTGTGGGTTGTCACACTGGCGGGTCCTGAACTTCACGCCTGTGCCACAGGTGCGTGAGCAGGACCCAAATGGACTCCAAGCACCCCAGTTGCCATCCCGTTTGAGGATGTCAGGCGTCAGCCAGATGCAGTGTCCTTTAAAGCAATGCTGAAAAACAGAAAGCCACTGCCATAAGTCACCACTCACACCAGGGCCACTCGGAGACCCCCACACTCTCCAGCCCGTGGTACCCGCGATGTCTGCCCTGGGCCTGGCCCTGGAGGCACAGGGGGATCTGACCCTACTTGCCCCTAGAAGCTCAAAGCCCTCCAGGAAGACAGGCCTCATCCCACCAGGGGTGGTGCCCACCCAGCCTCTGCCCACCGTCCTGTCCTCCTGCCATCCTTCAGAACCTTGTCCAGTCTACTCTGTCCCCTCAGCTAGAGCCTGCTCTATACTGTGTCCCCAAGACAGATGCCATCCATGTGCCCGCACGGGGTCACATTCAACTGGCACATCAAGCCAGTGATTCCAGAGACATATAACATCTATTTAAGTAAAAAAGAGAATTAAAAAAAAAAATTATGGAAACAAAGGACAGGTGCTATGCTGACATGGTAAAAACCTATGAATATAATAAGTAGAACACTGGTGTCTAGAAAATACAATTCCACAGCTTCAATCTGATCCCATTGCTCTCAGGGGGAGAGCATATACAATTTAGGGGGCCCACTTGAAGAAGAAGATTGCAAAGTTAAAAATACTAACTTAGGTAATAAAATGAATTACTGATTTAGAATAGAAAAATACATCACCCACTAAAATTTAAAAACTGACTATTACCACAGCCAACCAAAAACAGGGAACAGTGATTTTTCAAAAATTACTTGACCGACACAACTTTTCCTACAATTCTGCCTGTATACTCTTTCATCACCTCTTTACACGGTAATTTTGTAGTATGCCCACCGTCCTGTCCTCCTGCCATCCTTCAGAACCTTGTCCAGTCTACTCTGTCCCCTCAGCTAGAGCCTGCTCCATACTGTGTCCCCAAGACAGATGCCATCCATGTGCCCGCACGGGGTCACATTCAACTGGCACATCAAGCCAGTGATTCCAGAGACATATAACATCTATTTAAGTAAAAAAGAGAATTAAAAAAAAAAATTATGGAAACAAAGGACAGGTGCTATGCTGACATGGTAAAAACCTATGAATATAATAAGTAGAACACTGGTGTCTAGAAAATACAATTCCACAGCTTCAATCTGATCCCATTGTTCTCAGGGGGAGAGCATATACAATTTAGGGGGCCCACTTGAAGAAGAAGATTGCAAAATTAAAAATACTAACTTAGGTATAAAATGAATTACTGATTTAGAATAGAAAAATACATCACCCACTAAAATTTAAAAACTGA
>NW_007729617.1:135199-136784 GCF_000696425.1 Galeopterus variegatus | reverse complement strand
AAACATTTACTCAAGAAAATCTACTAGATCTTGGTAAGAACAGTGAAAATCTATGGCATTTGAGCTACAACCCTCTCCCATTCCTCCCCTCACTCAGTGTGACAGAGCCTCACTGCGAAGAAAATGGGGCTGTCTGTACCCTCAGCTCCTGGTCTAAGGCTACAGTTTCACACTAGGACATGCAGGTCACTGGCATCTCCCATCCCTCCCAACTCTGTGTGGCAGAAAGTTTATTCCAGGCAGGGCCAAGAGGACTGGGGCTCCCTTCTCCCACTGAGCCCCCACTCATAGGGCAGAAGCTCTGTTCCAGGTATAGCAGGCCAAAAATACCCCTTCCCCAGCTTGCTTTTAGGGCAGAGGTTCCATGATGAAAGGGGCAAGCCAAGAAGGCTAGGGGCTACCATCCCCATGTAGTGACCTGCTTGTAGGCCAGGAGTGTCACTCTGGCAGAAGCAGGCCCATTGTCTGTACTCCTAGCTCAGTGGTGCAGTGGTCTTCCCAGAGGGAGAGACAGAAGAGAGCGCTCCCTAGCTCTCCCTAAGGGGACTGACTCATCTGGAACAGAGCATGGAGCCATTCATGCCTAAGGGCAGTGTCAAAAACAATAAAGATACCGGTAGTAAGCAATTAAGAGGAGGCTAATAGTTCGGTGATACTAGCTACAACAAACAAAATGGTAAACCAGCTAGAAGTTTAACAGAGAGAACCAGGAAAAAAGACAGCTAAGAGCCTCCCTGGGATCTCAGTAAGCTGCAAAGACTGGCATTACCCTGCCTCTGTGAAGGGCCCAGAATTTAATCAAATCTTACTGAAGAGCAAGTTATACACTAGGGTGTTGTTAAAAACAGTACCACAATCAGCCAGCAGTTAGTGTAGGCTAAAGGTTGAGTGTGATATCAAAAAGAGGCAAAACCAGAAGCTTAACAGGGAGATCAGGGAAAGATGCAGCAAAAAAGAGACCGGCTGATACCTGGTGGGGGTGGGGGGATTGTGGTCGGAGTGACTGTGCATATGTCCAAGGTTGTGACCTCTGAGGAGCAGTACCAGTAGCTGCACATTGCAGAAAATAAACTTCATTGAAACAGCCTAGTCAAGGCACTGAAATAAATAAGCAAACAGTAGCAACAACAAGACCCAGGGGGATCAATATCCTTACTTTCTTTAACGTATTATCTAAAATGTCCAATTTTTGACCAAAAAAATCTGAGACATGAAAAGAAACAAGAAAGTGTGTCCCATACACAAGAAATTAAGCAGATGATAGAAATTACCTTTGAGGAGACCCAAAAAGACAAAAGTTTCAAAGCAGCTACTAGAAATATGTTTAAAGAACAAAAGGAAACCATATCTAAAGAACTAAAGAAGAATTTCAATATCTCACCAAATAGAGAATACTAGTAAAGAGACAGAAGTTAAAAAAAGAACTAAATAGGGCCAGCCCGGTGGCGCACTGGAGAGCATGGCGGCGCTCCCGCCGAGGGTTCGGATCCCATGTGGAGACCGGTTCCCGCTCANGGCCGGCCTGGTGGCGCACTGGATAAGTGCGCCGCTTGGGAAGCGCGGCGGCGCTCCCGCTGAGGGTTCT
>NW_007729617.1:132346-134199 GCF_000696425.1 Galeopterus variegatus | reverse complement strand
AAAAAAAAAAAAAAAAAAAAAAAAAAATGGAGGTAAAATATATTCCCAAATAAACAAAAACTTGCAGACTTACTCTATAAGAAATACTAAAGGAATTTCTTCAGACTGAAAGCAGGTAACACCAGAGAATAATTCAAATCCCCATGAAACAACAAAGAGCACTGGAAATGGACACATTTCTAGAAAGACACAAACTGCCAAATCTGGCCTTTATGAGGTTTAGAAAATCTGAATAGACATATAACAAGTAAAGGTACCCAATTAATAATTTTAAAACTTTCCACAAATGAAAGCCTAGGTCCAGATGGCTTCACTAGTGAATGCTACCAACCATTTGAAGAAAAACTAATACCAATCCTTCATAAACTTTTCAAAAAAATTGAAGAATTCCCAACTCCTTCTATGAGGCTGGTATTACCCTGATACCAAAATCAGACAAAGATGTCACAAGAAAACTACTCTGTGAACACAGACATAAAAATTCTTAACAAAATACTAGTTGGCTGAATCCGAGAGCACATTAAAAGGATTATACACTATGATCAAGTGGGATTTATCCCAGAAACAGAGTTTTAACACCTGAAAATCAATGTAACATGCTATATTAACAGAATAAAGGGTATTTCAAGATTCAAAAAATGATTTGGCAAAATCCAACATCCTTTCATGAAAAAACACTCAACAAACTATGAACAGAAGAGAACCTTCTCAATCTGATACAGGAAATCTATGAAATACCCACAGCTAACATCATGCTTGATGGTGAAAACTTAATGCTTTCCTCCATGTCTTAGTCATTTCGTACTGCTATGACAAAATACTGCAGAATGGGTAATTTATAAAAATAGGAATTTATTTCCTACAGTTCTAGAGGCTGAGAAGTCAAAGATCAAGGCACTGACAGATTCAGTGTCTGGTGAGGGCTGGCTCTCTCTACTTCCAAGACACTGCCTTGTGGCTCACCCTTCAGAGGGGACAAACACTGTGTCCTCGCATGGTGGAAGGGATGAAAGGGCAAAAAAGGGGCCTAGCCAGTTCCTGCCAGTCTTCCCATCAGATCACTAATCTCACTCAGGAGTACAGAGCCCTCATGGCTTAATCATCACCTACAGGCCCCACTTCTTAATACTGTTGCAGTGGAGATTAAGTTTCAACACGAATTTCGGGGGGAATTCGAATTTCGGAATGTTTCACGAATTTCGGGGGGGACACAAACATTCAAACCATAGCATTCCATGATCAGGAACAAGACAAGGACATCTGCTCATCCACTTCTACTCAACATTGCACCAGAAGCTCTAGCCAAGACAATTAGGAAGAAAGGGAAATAAAAGGCATTCATATTGGAAAGGAAGAAGTAAAACTATCTCTATTTGCACGTGACATGATCTTCTACATAGAAAACACCAAGGAATTCCCTAAAAATCTATTAGAGCTAGCAAACAAATTCAGTGAGGTCACAGGACACCAGATCAATATACAAAAATCAACTATTTCTGTAAACTAGTAGTGAATGATCTGCAAATGAAATTCTGAAAGCAATTCCATTTATAATAGCATAGTAAAGATGAAAAACCTTAGAAATAAAACAAACAAAAGAAATGCCACTGAAAATTGCAAACATTGTTGAAAGAAATTAAAGATCTAAGTACATGAAAAGACATCTCATTTTCATGAATGACATTGCTAAGATGACAATAGTCCTCACATTTATCTATATATTCAACATAATTCTTATCAAAATCCTAGCTAGGGGCCAGCCCGGTGGCACAGTGCACCGCTTGGGAAGCGTGGCGGTGCTCCCGCCGAGGGTTCAGATCCCACATACAGACCGGTTCCCGCTCACTGGCTGA
>NW_007729617.1:128643-131618 GCF_000696425.1 Galeopterus variegatus | reverse complement strand
AAAAGGAAAAAAAAAAAATCCTAGCTAGAATTTTGCAGAATTGAGACTGCTCCTAAAATTCATATGGAAAGACAAAAGACCCCAGACTGCCAAAACAATATTGAAAAAGAGCAAAGTGGGAACAGTCATACTCCTCCATTTCAAAACTTACTATAAAACTACAGTCGTCAAGACAGTGTGGTCCTGGCATAAGATAGACAAATCTATCAATGGAATAGAATTAAGAGTCCGGAACTGAACCTGTACATTTGGTCCATTGATTTCTGACAAGGGTGCCTATTCAATAGGAAAAGAACAGTCTTCAACAAATGGTGCCGAGACAACTGGATATCCACATGCAAAAGAATGAAGGCGAACCCCTTCCTCACACCTTATGCAAAAATTAACTTAAAATGGATCACAGACTTCAATGTAAGAGCTGAAACTCTTAGAATCAAACATAGGAGCAAATCTTCTTGACCTAACAGCAACGGTTTCTTAGATACAGCACCAAAAGTAAAGTGGTAAAAGTAATAATAGATAAATTGGACTTCATCAAAATTAAAAACGTTTGTGCATCAAATGATACTATCATGAAAATGAAAAGACAACCCACAGAATGGGAGAAAATACTTGCGAACCGTAAGTATTTATCACAACTGATTAAGTGTGATAAGGGACTTGTATCCAGAAAATATAAAGAACTCTTACAACTCAATAAAAAAAAGATAAATAACTCAAAAAATAAGCAAACGATATGAATAGATATTTATAAGAAAAAATATATATAAATTACCATTAGGCACATGAAAAGATGCTCAACATCATAGGTCATTAGGGAAATGCAAATCAAAACCCCAGTGAGCTAACACTTCACATCCACTGGGATGGTTATAATAAAGACAATAACAAGTTTGGGGGAAAATGTGGAGAAATCAGAATCCTCATAAATGCTAGTTGGAATGTAAAAAAGTGCAACTCCTTTGGAAAACAGTCTGGCAGTTTCTCAAAATGTTGTCATGAGTAAACACCCGTGGGGTCCTTGTCTATTGTGGATGCCGAAAGAAACACAATGACGGGGGTTTGAGCATTCAGCAAAAAAGGGGTTCTATTTGGGTTGTGCAATACCAGTCTCACTACCCAGATCAAGCTCCCCAAGTAGGTGGAGGTTACAGCTTTTAAGGATCTAGCTACAGGAACTTATACATATTTAACGGGGGCATTCCTGTGCACGTTCAGGTAGGAGTGAGCGCACATGTGCAGTGCAGCGTCATGCATGTTATGTGCAACCCACGTTATCTTGGGGGTGGAAATTTAAGCATTAAAATGAAGGGGGATGGCCTTGTGGTCTCAGAAGGTGAAATTTTGGGCAAAGTCGAGACTCGTGTGCAAACTCCCTGATCTGACCAAAACTGGTTAGTACTAATTGGGAGTTGGACCTCAGCTGCTCCCACAGGGAGGCTGTCTTGCCCAATGAGAATTGTTGCATGAAAGAGGAGGAAGGAAGAAAGACTGATTAGGGAAAAAAAGGACTGAAGCATGTCGCTCTGAATAAGAAGGGAGTGGAGGTTAGTAGCTCTCAAAAATGTTAAATGTAGACTTAACATAGAGCCAGATTCCACTTCAAGAAAAATGACACTTCCATGCAACAATTTGTACACAGAATGTTCATGCAGCATTTCCAAACAGTGGAAAAAACTGAACTGTCCATCAACTAATAAGTGGAGGAATATCTATACAATGAATTATTATTCAGCAATAAAAAGGAATGAAATACTAATATATGCTATGACATGGATGAACCTTGTAAACATTAGACTGAGTGAACGAAGCCAGTCACAGAAGGTTAAAGGTTGTATGATTTCATTTACATAAATGTCCAGAATAGGAAAATCTATAAAGACAGAAAAAAGATAAGTGGCTGCCTAGGGCTGGGATGCATTTAAATGACGGCAAATGGGTACAGGGCTTCTTTTCATAGTGATAAAAATGTTCTAAAACTTGATTTTTGTGATGGCTGTACAACTCGATGAATATACTGAAAATCATTGAGTTGTACACTTCAAGTGGATAAATTTAAATGTGGATCACATCTTTTTTGGGGGGGGCATCTGGCCAGGAGAGGGATTTGAACCCATGACCTTGGTGTTATAAGGCTGTGCTCTGACCATCTGAGCCAAACAGCCAGCCCCAAATCACATCTCATTAAAGCTGTTAGGAAAACACAAACAGGCAGCAGATGGAGTTGGCCGTGGTGCTGTAGTTTGCCAGCCCTTGCTCTAGCATGTTGAGGGAAATATTTTCTTTCTTTCTTTTATTATCAATAATTTAAAGAAGTGATGTCATCTGAACATTTAGGATAGTCACATTTGGAGAAACTGCTCTCCAGCCTCCACCCTTGATGTGGATTTCAAAATTTCAAATTTCAAATTTCAAATTTTCTTGGTCAGGGCTTGACTTTAAAATGCTTTTTGGATTAGCAACACTCAGAACTGTTGCCATTGAAGTCTTATTGTAGAGGCAATATTCAGAGCTTCGCACTGTCTTTGACACTGTCAACATTTCATGTCAAATCAGAAGGAAGTTTAAATGCCTTTCCAGTGTGTTCATGACAATTAATAAAGAGGAGTCTCTGTCCCAACAGCCCGTCCGCCCCTTCTGTGAGTGGTACGTACCTCCTCCTCCTGATGAATGACTGCTTTTGGTTTGATCTGAAACCTTTTTTGTAGTTGTTAGGATTCACTCTTCTAAGACAGAATTATTCCTATTGATTTCTTTACTCATTTTTTATTACTTTAGTTTCATATTCCATTATTTTTTATCTGAATTTCCTTTCCTTTATTTAATAAGTAAATTTGAAAATGATGAAAGAATATATCCAAATCAAAAGTCTGTAATTTCTCTCTTATTTTACTGAAAAATTCCAAAACAACTTTCAAAGTTGCACTAAAAGTGGCCTTATCAACATTTTTACATCATATTTTCATTCAGATTTC
>NW_007729617.1:123898-128040 GCF_000696425.1 Galeopterus variegatus | reverse complement strand
TTTTTATCTGAATTTCCTTTCCTTTATTTAATAAGTAAATTTGAAAATGATGAAAGAATATATCCAAATCAAAAGTCTGTAATTTCTCTCTTATTTTACTGAAACATTCCAAAACAACTTTCAAAGTTGCACTAAAAGTGGCTTTATCAACATTTTTACATCATATTTTCATTCAGATTTCTTTTTTAGTCATCAAAAATTTATTTTAGAGCCCCTTATTTTTTGTTGTTCGTGTATTGGGAGGCTGGGACAGCTTATAAACAGGCAGGCAATCTTGTTACACTTAGCCTTTCTAAAGAAATCTCCATGTGGGATCTGTATTTAAAGTACTCCATCTATAAGACAAACCCCAAAAGAAAACAAACTATTGCAAAAACAGAAGAAGTCACAACCTCAGGTACAACTGAGGGACCTTTTTCTCCAAAGATTTGGGAAGAATTACTGCACATATCCTGCAATGTCCCGGGGTGACATTGGCACAGCGGAGGTAGGAGTATTTCTGGAAGGTGCTCTTATACCTGAACAGACACAACGATTTAACTATACATGTAAGAGACTGAGACTCATGTAAATAAACCACTAACTATACTCCAAATCCAATTTCTCTATAGCCAAAGGTGCAAAATATCCACGGCCACTCTAACACCAGCCAACGGGATATGTCTATCAAGAAGTAGGAGTGAAAACAGAAGAGATCTTACTGAACTACAGTTTAAATATTTTACTTTTGCAAAACTTGTGAAAACATATGACCATGTGAACACATTGCTAGGCTCCGCATTGCATGGAAGGGGCCCATGCAAGGGAAAAGCCCAGAAGCTTAAGCATCACAGCTTCACGGTAAATCTACCTCTGCCCCCCTATCAAACCTTCTGCTGGTTCCCCAGCACTGCAGAAGGAGACTATGCCCTTGGCTGACATCACAGGCCTTGTGCCACTGGTGCCTACTTACCCTCCCACCACCACCAGGCCAGCACTGAGTGCCACCTTCTCTCTGAACAAGCCATTCTCTCTTCTCTCCTGCTTTGTGTCTGCCTCTGTTTAGGACACCCACGGCTCACTTTCTCCCCAGCACACACCTAGTGTAGTGGACACTGTGGTTTGCCACCCAGATCCCTCTGCAGGACCAAGATATCTATTCCTTGAGTTGCAAAGGCACCAAGTTCTTTGGTTGCTCATGGCTCACAGCTGAGTCCCTCAGACTAAAGTCTTCAGATAGCCTTTCCTGGGGACAGCCATAGCCAATGACTGATCAGGATTGGGGTACAAACATTGCTTTGACTGGGACAACTCTGGAAGGCCAGCCCAGCTCCAGAGCTCCGTGTGGGGTTGGCTGAGCCTTCTGATGAGACTGCATCCCTGTTTATAGCCCCAGTACTGGTGCGGGCCCTGAGAACACTCCCTAGAGAATTCCTGCAATGAGATCTCTGTTTCAGAGGCATTTCCCAGGGAACCGTGCTCCTGTGTCCATGCCTGAGCAGCTTGCACGGATCCCTCCGGTCCTCCTTTCTCAGTCCAGCCCTTCCCTGCCTCACTAGATTTGCANGCACGGATCCCTCCGGTCCTCCTTTCTCAGTCCAGCCCTTCCCTGCCTCACTAGATTTGCACACATGTCTGCTTGGGGGCTGCCTCCCCACTTCCTTCCAAACAAAGGCCCTTCACCATTCACGACCCCCCAAATGCTCCCAGACCTGCCTTGCTCCAGTCTGAGCTTGCATCAGGATGGCAGAGCCTGCCAATCTCTGGATTCTCCTTCCCAAGCAGTCAAGGCCTTCACCACCACCAGGCAGGGTAAACAGACACACGGCCGGCAACTGTGGTCAGGACCCTCTTGGGGTCAGGCAAGCCTGGCTCCAGGCCACCAGTGATCCTGGCCACCTCCCTTCTGGGCCACAGTTCCCTCATCTCTCACCCCAAAGCTCCCCTCACTTGACCATGGAGGGGAGTGGGAGAACCCATAGAAACGCTGGCTGGTGTTCCCCTCAGCTGACGGTGCAGGGTGGGGCTAACAGGCAAGAAGGAGGACCCAGGTAAGGGGGTGCTGTGGACTGAATGTGTGCATCCCCCAAATGCATATGATAAAACCCTAATCCCCAATGCGATGGTATTAGGGAGTGAGGCCTCTGGAAGGTCATGACCCTCATGAATGGTATTAGTGTCCTCATAAGAAGAGACAGGAGAGAGATGGTGTCTCTCTCCACCATGTGCAAATACAATGAGGAGGTGGCAATCTGCCAACCAGGAAGAGGGCCCTCACCAGAAATACTCATACGGCACCCTGATCTTAGACTTCCAGCCTCCAGAACAGTGAGAAATAAATGTCTGTTGTTTAAGCCACCCAGTCTAGGGTATTCTTGTTAGAGCAGCACGATCCGACTAAGACAGGGAGTGGGTGAGCCGTCCTGTGGCTGGGACACAGACCTAAGTCACTGGCGGCCACGGGAACCAAGGGCCAGGAGGATGGAGGAGGCCACACAGTGCCCCACCCTGTCCCAGCTGGGCACACTGATTCCTAGCCTGGAAAAGGGGAGCTGGGCATGACTGCTGAGGGCTCCCCAAAAGCCCTCAGTGTGGTGGGTCACATCCTCGGCAGACCAGATCCAAATGCACGTGGGCAGTCCATGCACGTTGTAGGACATGGGCAACCAAGATGAGCAGAGGACAGGAAGGAGCACCCTGAACGCCACCACGCAGAAGTCACCCTCCAGCATGCTGGTTTATTTCCTCCTGGATGAACGTTTAACACAATGCGATTACCCCGAATGAACAACTTCATACTCTGATCTCTCATGTGTTATTATCAAAGAAACATGTTTAATGTTGTTAAAATGATATACAAACACATGTTTACGTGCCTACAAATATTCTATCCACTAAAGAGGCTTAAACACGTAAAAGCACAGTCACCTCCCTCACTAGACATCCCAACCCCCGTCCTCTGCAGGAGAAGGGGGAACGGTGGGGCAATCATCTGGGTGCAGGCCAGCGACACACCCACATGTGCAGCTTCCCCCCGACCCAGCTCCTGCTCCCTGGGCAAGCGTGTCTGTGCAGGGCCTCCTCCCACCCCATCCGCTTTCTCTGCCCCAGGCTGGACGGGGAGGTGGGCTAGGAAGCCACGCTTAGCTAATCTCATTCTCCAACTCAGTGTTCACACTGTTCCCCACTGGGATTATGCAAATGCTTCTGGCCCTGTTCCTTCCCTCAAGCTCCTGCGGGAGGAGGGCTACTGGGTCAGTCCTGGCTTCACCACATCCCCGGCTCTCTGGCGTCTGACTAACAACATCCTACCTTCCAACTTCTAACAGTTCATTAAGTCTGGGGCACGGCCGAATCACCAGGAGCACTTCTTAAAAATGCCAATTCCTAGGTCTTCAAACAAAACCTCATACTTGAATATTCCTGGCAGCACTACCCACAACCGCCAAAAGGTGGAAACAACCCAAATGTCCATTAACAGATGAATGGATAAACAAAATATGGTATATGCCTATGATAGAATATTATTAAGTCATAAAAAGGAACGAAGCACTGACACATGCTACGACATGATGAACCTTGAATACATTATGCTAAGTAAAGGAAGCCAGGCATACTGTATGATCCCACTTATATGAAATTCCAGATTCGGCAACTCCGTAGAGACAGAAAGCACATTCGTGGTCGCCAGGGCCAGGGAGAGGAGGGGAAGGAGTAGTCACTGATGAGCGGAGTTTCTACTGAGGTGGTGAAAAAGTTCTGGGACCAGACAGTGGTGATGGTTGCCGAATATATGAATGTACTAAATGCCACTGAATTGTGCACTTTAAAGTTGTAAAAATGGTGAATTTTATGTTATATGAATCTTACCATAATTAAAAAAAGAAACAACAAAAATAAAACAATTCTTGGTTCCTACCCCAAGTCAAAGTGTTCAGGGCAGGGCCTGGAATCTGTATCTTTAAGAAGCTCCACCAGGGACAAAAATGATGCACCTGGCCCGGTCCCAGGCCAAAGTCCTGCATCAAGGAACCACAGGCCCAGACGATTTGGGGGGCCTCTTGGGACTGACACTGTGGGACATGCAGCAGAGTCCAGTCCCCACTTCAGGGCGCCAGGCCCCGCGCTGGCCAGTGTGGCTCTGGTGGGCTGAGCCCTCCTGG
>NW_007729617.1:115728-123605 GCF_000696425.1 Galeopterus variegatus | reverse complement strand
GCTCCACCAGGGACAAAAATGATGCACCTGGCCCGGTCCCAGGCCAAAGTCCTGCATCAAGGAACCACAGGCCCAGACGATTTGGGGGGCCTCTTGGGACTGACACTGTGGGACATGCAGCAGAGTCCAGTCCCCACTTCAGGGCGCCAGGCCCCGCGCTGGCCAGTGTGGCTCTGGTGGGCTGAGCCCTCCTGGGCTGAGATCCAGGCTTAGTCTCATCTGCATATGCCAGCCCCCTAGCAAGTGAGTGGCTGAGGAGCGGGCGTGTAATTTCATCTGAACCAATGAGAATCATGCCTGGAGTTTGGGCTGGACTGACAAGGAAGGAGAAGCCCTTCTTTCCGCTGAGTCATCAGACGGTGGGAAGTGGGTCTCGGGTAGCCATCAAGTGACCCCCATGGGACAAGTCTGCCCAACAAGGGACAACCACTGAGGCCCTGGGGATGGAGAGGCTAAGCCTCATGTTGGGCCTGGGGACCCAGGTGCCACCAGATCCCAGTGCGGGCCTCAAGCTGAAGTGACCCACAGTCACCCACAGTGTGCAGAGGTGACAGAAGGCTGCCAGAACCTCAGAAGCTGCTCCTCAGAGGAGAGGATTGCTAAGGGGGCTTGAAGCACAGTGAGGAGCTCTGAGTTCGCTCTGGTGTCAGAAGCACAGGGTCGCAGAAGCTCTGGCATGTGAGTGTGGGGAGTAATTAGAGAGGGGGAAGAAGAGGGCAGCAGGGATCCTCTGACAAGACCCCTGGCCCCACCCTGGGGGCACTGCAGGGTCTGTCCCTGGCAATCTGTGCACCTCACGGTTCCTGTCCTCTGCCCTGCTGCTCTCGAAGAGCCCTCGGTCCTGACTCACCTTGCCAGGTGCACACATAGTCCCATCCAGAGGGGGACCCTTCTTGGTCTTGCAGAAGTAGGGATTGTCAGGGTGACTGCACCACAGCTGCTTGCAGGGGTCGAAGGTCCGGAACTGGAAGAAAGCACCAGCAGCTTGCCAGGCCACCTCCCACCATCTGCCCAGGGGTGCCCCTCTGTCCCCCATCCCAGGACCTGTAACTGAGATGCCCCAGTGAGATTGGCCCATGACTGGCTTGTGTGGCTGGTGGGTGCCATGAGCTCTGCACGCTTCTGGGGCTGTGAGGACCATGTGCATACGGGGTGGGTGCTGTAGGGTCCCCGCACACGGCTGGGCCTCCACAGCCTCCAGCCTTTGGTGACTGCACCCCCCATGCAGTCTGGACAGATAGCTGGGAGCCAGTGTGCCTGGCATGAGGGAAGGGTGGGCATCACTCTGGCCCAGGTGGAAGTGGCTGGTGGCTGCAAGGTGCTGTTGCTGCAGAGCCCTGTGGGCACCACTGTCCCCCTGCCATGCCTTCTACCTCCTGAAGCCCTGCTGAAGCCCTCCCCTCTGCTCCCACAGGTCCGCCCTCTTCCAGCCTCAGCCTTTGTCCCCTGGATCTCTTCCCTGGCCCTTCTGCTCCTGTCTTGACTGGCCTTCCTCCAGGACATCCCTGAGGGTTCGGCTGAAACTCAGATTTGGCCATGCTGCTCCCCATTCCAACCTTTCCAGAGCCCCCCATCACCGTGAGACTTGAGTCCACCATGCTCCTCAGGCAGTCGTGGGAGGAGTCTGACCTCCTGCACTGGTACTCAAGTCCACCACTTGCTCGCTGCATGGGCTCAGGCAAGTTAACTAACCCTTCTAGGCCTCAGTTTCCTCATCTGTAAAATGGGACTCCTTTGCTTACTTCCTTCATACAGTAGAGATGAGCTTTAAGTCAGGCATTAACAGACACTAGAGCTCCTGCCGCACTGCCTCGATTCTGATGATCGGGCTTCCTGCTGACAGATGGCTCTGCCCTTGCACCTGCCCTGGGAAACAGCTGAGTGCTCCTCTGCATGCTGTGTTCTCTCCCCCCCCGGGGCGTCCGCACATGTGATTTTTCCTTCTGCAATGCCCTCTCCTCCCACTTAGCCTTCTTCCTCAGGGAAGCCCTCCTGAACTCTACAGGCCATTGCAAGGGCCCTGCCAGACTGGCATAGACCATGCGTCGCTGGCCCCCTGGCCACAGCCCCATCATCTGAGTGCTTCCTGCCCAGGACCACGTCTGGACCCTCCAGGTGGGAACTGGGTGCCTACTGGGTGAGGAGTGGTGGCTGCACAGGGAGATGCTGCTGCTTCTGGAGGGCCGCTCCGCCCTCCCCATGTGGGGGCTCGTCCTCAAACTCCCCCAGGAGCCACCCCAACACCAGGAGGAGCTTGCCAGGCACCAGGATCCAGAGCAGATTCCCATACACAGAGGTGCCGCTGGCTGCTGGGCTCTGACACTCACCGCGGTGCACATCATGTACCCCAGGCCGAAGTCGAAACGACACTGCTCGTTCATGGAGTAGTGCAGCCCCGGGAGCTGGGGCAGCACCGGCCAGTCGTGGGCGAAGGGGTCGTCCCGCAGGCAGTCGTAGGAGCTGTGAGGGCACATGTGGGTGCCATAAGCAGCCTTCAATGGGCCTGGCCATCCAGCCCAGGAGGCAACTGAAGCCCCTTCTGGAACTGCTGTTGAGGGCCTGCCTGCACACCCTGCCTGTACTGCCTCAGTTTCCCTGTTGCATCTCTTTTCCTGGCTTGCATAGATCCCAGGATAGCTGCCTTGCCCAGTTGTCATTCAAGGCTGGGCCCCCAGCAATAGGATCTCCTCCCTGACATCAGTATGCACTTGCAGGGGTGCCCTTTCCCCTCCCCTGCACTTCACACTGGAAGACCCAAGTCTGAGGGCTCAGGCTGGACCCAGGCACACCAGGGACTTGCGCCCTCCCAGAGCAGAGCCCAGGGGCCGAGGGGCCACCCACGAGGTCCCGGAGTGGTACTCACTGCAGGTAGCGGCTCAGCTCCTGCTGGCTGCAGCGGGACCAGTGGAAGCGGTGGAAGGCAGCCTGCACCAGCGGTGCCATGATGCTGCCCAGACGCACCTCGTCGCCGCAGCGGTTGCCCTGCCCGTCATGCTCCATGCCCAGCCTGTGCGGGGAGCAAGGCGGCTGTGCTGGACCCTCACCTGGCCGTGCTGACCTGCCGGCTCCACCCACCCCAATGCGAGGCAGGTGGAGTGGCACCCCTGACCACCCCTGACCTCTCCCCACTGACCTCCCCTGACCTTAGCTGGTGGTCTGCCCTGAGCCAGGTGGTACCAACTCTCCACCTGCTAGATTCTTAAAGCCAGGGGCACTCTGGGGACACAATATCCGGGAGGCAGCCCCCTCGGGTATCCTGTCACCAAGGAGGGGAACTGTCACATGAACATAGGAGAGGCAGAGGCATCTGCAGGCCCCAATCTCCCGGGTACCCTCTGCGCACGCTCAGTCCCCCGCCCCTGCACAGCCCAGCAGCCCTGTGGAATTTCCCATCAACGTTTGTCTGGCCCCAAGATTCAGGGGCTTGCATGGTGCCCAGGGCATGCACAACCAGGCAAAGCCATGGCTTCCCACCCCCACGCCTGTAACCCTGGGCAAGCTTCCCTCAGAGCCTCAGTGACTCATCTGCAAAATGGGGTAAGGAGTTCAGCCTGTTCCTACAAGTGGTGGCTCCTGCCTGGCCCAGAGCCCCTGCTTGGCTCAAGTTCTACCTTCCTTTGATTTGTTCCTTCAGCAGAAAGTGGATCTTAGGCCTGCCCTATACAGCACTGAGAGGACAGGAATCATATCCCAATGATGTTCATACAGTGTGTGTCCCTCTCAGGGCACAGAGAAGTGGGCAGCCAGGGGTAGCCCCGACCTTTCCCAGATGACAAGAACAGCCAGGCCACTTACACATGGCCAGTCTCGTGGGCCACAACAAACGCTGAGGAGAAGCCGTCCTCGTGGTTCAGGGTGCAGCTGCGGACGGGGTGGCACATCCCGGTGACCGGAGCATAGCCTGGGAGGAGACCAAAGGTGGCTCCAGTTCCCAGGCACAGAGCCCTGCCTGAGGCAGCCACAAACCCCACCAAAGCCTGAACCAACTGCCCCCTGGCTGCCCCCTGGATGGGCAGCAAGGTCCCAGCCCGTCATCACCCATGCCCTATGGCCACCCTGTCAGTCAGTGTCCACACTGCAGCTGGGGGCAATTTCCTAATCCAGGCTTCACATGCTAGGACTTGTCTGCCACCTTGGCAGCTTCCTGCCTGCTGTGCTCTTTCATGCCACCCGCCACCTGCCCGCCTGCTGAGTGGCCTTCTGAGCAGCATGATGCTTCCACACCTCTCTGCGGGAGGCACCCTGGCCCCTCCTCTGCCTGCCATCCACCCTCCAAGCCCACCTCATCTACACGGCCTTCCCTCAGCACCCCATGGTTTCTCTGGGTCCTTGAGACCCCATAATGCCACAGAGGGCTGCCACGCTGTTCAGCCTACGTGCTGCACTGCCCTGTGGTATCGCACAGCAGGGGACTGGCTGGTGCGGGCTGAGAGGCCAGAGCAGCTGTAGGAGACGAGGCAGGCCACAGCCAGCGAAACCTGCACTCCAGCCGAGAAGATTCTGAGCCATATTCCTGCCAAAAGGTTTCCCTCCCCCAGGGCTCTGTCGGGAAAAGACGCTGCCCCTCTGTGGGAATTGCTGCACAATTCCACAGGGCAGTGAGGAATGTTGGCTGAGCAACGTGGCAGCCCTCTGTGGCATGACAAGGTCATGACACCACCTGAAACTGAGGAAAACCGGAGGGTGGGACCTGGCCACCTGCCCCCAGTTCTCACTGCAGCAGCGAGGAGGCTTGGACAAGGTAGAGAAGTGCGTGCAGAGATGTGGTGCCCACGGGGCCTCCGCTTACGCACCTGGGCATCTTCCTTGAGGCTCCAAGCCTGGGGCCCCAGCTCTTGAACCCTAACTCAGCCTTATTCCTGTCACACCCCACTGAGAGATTGCAAGGCAATGTGTTCAAAGAGAAAAAAAAAAAGAGAGAAGGGAAGGAGGGCCATTGGAACCCGGGTGCGACCGTTTTTAGACTTGTCTGTAAAGCACCTGGGCATCTTCCTTGAGGCTCCAAGCCTGGGGCCCCAGCTCTTGAACCCTAACTTAGCCTTATTCCTGTCACACCCCACTGAGAGATCGCAAGGCAATGTGTTCAAAGAGAAAAAAAAAAAAGAGAGAGAAGGGAAGGAGGGCCATTGGAACCCGGGTGCGACCGTTTTTAGACTTGTCTGTAAAAATTGGTAATCTAACCCCTTGGGTAAACTGGAAGATCAGTATTTTTTGCTCGGCAGATTTTGGGATAATTGTTCTTGGATCGGTGTGCCAGAGCAGAACTCCGAGATCTCCTCGTCACGTCCTTTGCGTGTGAAGCCTGAACATGAATATGTGCCTTGGTGTGAATTTTTTTCATTCATCCTATTTGGCTTTACCTCAGCCTTTAAGATTTGAAAGAGTATCTTTATTTTTTTTTGTCATTATTTCTTTTCCTCTATTGTATTCTGTTGTTCTCTCTTTCTGGAAATCTTATTAGACAGATATTGCACGTCCTGGATTGAGCCCTCTGTCTCCTGACTTTTCCTTCATTTTTAATCTTTTTGTCTTTCTGCTCCAAATTGGGAGAAGCCCTGGACTTTTTATCTCAGCTTTCGAATGTTACCCATTGTATCTTTAGTTTCATAAAAACGCTCCGTTCTCTCATTCTTCATAGCAACCTTTTCTGGCTTTATGGATATTTGGATGTATTTTCTCAAACATTCTTGGAGTACTGCTTTTTAAGACATGCCTTTTCTAAATTATCTGTTCCCACTGGATTCAGTTTTCAAGCTTCTTTGTTTTGTTTCTCATCTTGGTTTCTCAAACTTTTTTTTTTTTCCTTTTTGTCTTTTTTCGTGACTGGGAACGGGATCGCAACCCTCAGTGTCACGCCCGCACCCCACTCAACCAGTGAGCGGACCGGTCTCTATATGGGATCTGAACCCTCGGCGGGAGCACCGCCGCACTCCCAAGCGCTGCACTCTACCAAGTGTGCCACCGGGCCGGCCCTCTCAAACTTTTCATGTTGTAAATTTTTTTGTTTTTTTTTTTAATGTCTAGTAATCCTTGGCTGTCCTTTCACATTTTTTAATGAAGGATGAATTCACTTAGTATAAAAGCTGTGTCCATTTCCTCTCCCAGGCAACAGTTCTGCTCCCCATTAAGAGTTTTTACCAGGACAGAAGAGCCAAGAGAACACTCCAGTTGCACAGGCCAGGCATGTCAGCTGGACCACATGTGAGCAGGAGCTGGTCCCATCCTCACCAGATGTGGGATTTTCAGCCTTTTTTATTGTAACCATTGTATTAGGCGTGTCTTGGTGTCTCATTCTGCTTTTTTTTTTTTTTCCTTTTTGTCTTTTTTCGTGTCCGGCAACGGACTGCAACCCTCAGTGTCGCGCCCGCACTGGACTGGGACCAGCAACGGGATCGCAACCCTAGGTGCCGCGCCCGCCCCTTGCTCAGCCAGTGAGCGGGAACCGGTCTGCATGTGGGATCCGAACCCTCGGCGGGAGCGCCTCCACGCTCCCAAGTGGCGCACTGTAGCAGTGCACCACTAGGCCGGCCCTCATTCTGCTTTTAATTGCATTTCTCTAATGCCTACTGAGGTTCAGCACGTTTTCACATATTGGTCATTCATATTTTGTTAAGAGACTGATAAAGTTGCTTGCTCGTTTTTCTACTGGAGTGTTTGTCTCCTATTATTATTATTGTTGATTTGTAGGAGCTCTTCATATATTTCAGATTTAAGTCCTGTACTTAACATAATATATATATTATGAATATATCCTCCAAAAGATTAATAGTATCCTTAATGAACAAAAGTTTTTAATGGTAATATGGTACTACCAGTCATTTCCACTGAATTAGTGCTTTTTTAAAGGAAAAAAAATGTGGCCAAGGAGGGAGACTGTGGTGCCACAGAGATGTTTAAGGTTAACTAATCTTCTGGGCCCTGATCTGTCACTTGAGAAGTCTCCCTAGTTATGCAAATCTGGGGCAAGCAGTGAGCAGAGAAGTGGTCAAGAGAGAGGAGCAAGATGCAGAGTGATGCAAGGAATAATTCCTGGAAGAAAGCGGTGCGAGGAATGAGCATATGACTCATAAATATCCTTATTTTTATGAAAAGAATCACTGGAATGATAAAGTAGAAACTAACAAGAATGACTACCAGAGGATGAGGGGAGAGTAAAATGGGTCCACTTCTCTGGATATGTACTTCAATGTGGTCCTTTAAAGTTCCTTTTCTTAAGTGTAATATACATGCATAAAAATGTACAAATCATAATGCTACAACTAGGGAACTGTCGCGAAGTTATCACACCTGTGTAGCTACCACCCCAGTCAAGACATAGAACTACCTCAGCACTGCAGAATGTCCTTCCAGAAGCCTCCTTCTTGCTGTTTCCAAAGGCTGCTCCCTGCCTCCTCCCCACTATCCCAACCTTTAAAAAGATAGATTAGTTGTGCCCACTTTCAAACTTGAAATAAATGGAATCCTAAGTATGTATTCTTCTCTGTCTGGCTTCTTGTCCTCAACATTGGTTTTTTTCTATGTTTTTTTTTTATTGTAACATAGTTGATTGTACATATCTGTGGGGCACAGAGTTGAATATCAATACCTGTGTGCAACAGGTGATGCTCAAGTTAGGATAGTAAGTGTATTTAACATTACACAAGGTAATTCTTTTTCATGGCCCTTTACATTCCTCCCTTACCTCTCCTTCCCCCTCCCCCTTTCCCACCTCTGGTAACCTCAGTTCTGTTCTCTCCTTTTGAAAGTTCAACATATTATTGTGTTTGTTGTATCTTTCTTTTTTTTAAAATGTATTTGTTTATTTTTGAGCTCCCACTTACCTGTGCCTGGCTTATTTCACTTAACATAATTTTCTCTAAGTTCATCCACGTTGCTGC
>NW_007729617.1:104370-114477 GCF_000696425.1 Galeopterus variegatus | reverse complement strand
TCCTTGTATATTCTGGATATTAATCCTTGGTTGGATGCATAGTTTTCAAATATTTTCTCCCACTCAGTAGGTTGTCTTTTTGCTCTGTTAATTGTTTCTTTTGCTGTGTAGAACTTTTTAGTTTGATATGATCCCACCTGTTTATTTTTCCTTTGGTTGCCCGTGCCTTGGCTTGCCCTCAACGTTAAATGCGTGAGATTCATCCGTGTCGTGGTGGGCAGTTGTTGTGCTTTTCACTGCTGCATGGATATCTCACGATTCATTTATCCACTCTCCTGCTGATGGATTTAAGCTGTTGCCTGTGTAGGAGTTACCACAATAACACTGCTGCCCGACCCACGGGTGCATGTGGGCCTGTGCTTCTGGTGGGTGTATGTCCAGGGGTGTAGTTGCTGAGCAGGTGCATGTTCAGCTTTAACAGATATCGCCCAATTGTTTTCCAAAGTCGTTGTACCAGTTTATATTCCTACCAGAGCAGTATGAGAATTACACACCCACGCCCTCACCAAGACGCGGCGTTTCAGTCTGTTTTATTTTAATCCGTCCATTAGGTGTGTCCTGGAGTCTCACTGAAGTTTTCACTGCACTGCCCTGATGTCCACTGAGGTCGAGCACCTCTTCATAGGTTTATTGGTCATTCATACTTGCTCATTTTCCTGCTGGATTGTTTGTCTTAGTATCATTATTATTATTGATTTGTAGGAGCTCTTCATATACTTCAGTTATAAGTACCTTTTTAGATATATGTGGCTGTGGATTGACTGAATTGTGTCCCCCAAAGTTCATATATTAGAAGCTTAAGTCCCCACTGTAGCTGTTGACAGTGGGGAATCCTATTATGGGAATTGAAAGGTGGGGCCTTGAAGAGGTGATTGGGTTGTGAGGACCATGCTGTAATGAGTGGATTAATAATGGTGGTCAGGGGCGTGGTTCTGAGGGCTTTAAAAGAAGAGCACATGAGAGGTGAGTCTCTCTCTGCTCCACCACTTTTTCCCCTGGGTCACTGTCATCACCACCAAGGCCTTCACCAGCCATGCTGCCTGGACTTTGGACTTTCCAGCCCCTGAAACTGTAAGCAATAAATTTTATTTTCTTATAAATTACCCAGTTGCAGATATTTTGTTATAAGCAACTGATATGGACAAATACACATGTATTATGAATATTTTCTCCTGGGGGATTAATCGTGCCTTTAATGAACAAAAGTTTTTAAAGTGAATGAGGTACTGCCAATCTTTTCCATTGAGTTAGTGCTTTTAGTTTTTTTAAAGAAAACTTACCTCATTCCAAGAACATGGAGATATTCTCTCATATCATCTTCTGTAAGTTTTATTATTTCCTCTTTCGTATTTAAATCTAAAATTCACCTGACATGATCTCTGTATATAGAGTGAGGTAGGGATGCCAAGCTTCATTTCTTTCTCCAGTTTGGATATTCAGTTCACCCAACACCATTTGTTAAAAAGACTGTCTACTCTGAAGTGTCACCTTTGCAATAAATCAAGTGTCCATGCATGCACTGGCTCAATTTGTACTCTGTATTTTGTTCTAATGGTTTACTCATATTGGCCAATTCTTGCATCAAAATTATAATCTTTAACTATTGTATTTTTATAAATATAATAGTAAATATATTATTTTATATAGTTATACATATATACATCCATTTGTTGTTAGAATATAGGAATTCAATTGATTTTTGTATATTAACATTATCTCCAACAATCTTGATAAAGTTAACCAATAATTCTATTAATTTATTTATAGATTTTTTTGGAATCAACCATGATTGTAGCCTTGTCAATTTCTTCTTTTAGGTCTGTCAGTTTTACATAAGTTTAAATCTTTATGTAAAGATCTCTAAACTTTTAAAGGTTAGCAACTATTTAAATTTGTTTTTTAGAAGCCCGGGAAGCAACTAATCCTAAAACCCAGCCTCAGGCTCTGTCTGGTCTTTGGGCTGCCAGGCCCGGACTCTGTCCATTTTACCACCTCTGATCTTCCTTGGTTTCTGGTGGTTTCCCAGAGCCAGGAGGTCGCCAGCACTGACCCAGACCCTCACCCAGCTAAAGTGGCCACAGCCACGCCCTGCCCTGACCCTGTTCCCTGGCCTGGAGCAAGACTGTGGGGCTCCTCGCATGGCCAATGGCGCATCCCCAGCTTCGCTCCTCTCTGTGTCCCTGCAGGTGGGAGGCTCACCTTGCATGCCCGAAGGCCCAAAGTCCTGCCGTGTGAGGAAGATGGCGTGGTCGTGGTACTCGTCGTGGCCCGTGTCTGGCTTCTGCTGGAGGTAGGCCCAGCGGCAGACATTCTCCAGGCTCTGAGAAGGGTTCCCAATCTCGATGAGGCTCATGGACTGTAGTGGGGGAAGGGAGGGAGGCAAGAGAAGAGTTAGCATCTGATGGACTAGTTGGGGGCTAAGCAGGTCACCATGTTGACAGACCTCATGCATTGGGGACCTGGTCCAGGTGGCACTAAGCCCCTTGCCCAGTCACTCTCAGGACCTGCCTCTCACTTGGTTCCATTCTCCTGAAAGTGTGCTCCCGGTCACACTCACCTGCATTAATTTCCATGCAAAGCCACTGCACAGTTTTCAGGTGACATGTGGAAGCAGAGCTCTGAGGTCATCTAAGACCTCATATAGTCCATTCATTACCCCCAGCTCATTTCCGGAAGTCCCTGCATGCTATTCGGCACTTATTCTGTGCAGGCCCAGGATGGGAGGTAAATGCAACATGGACCTCACCCCAAAGAGCTCACAGTTCTGGGAGAGTCCAGAGCAGGTGAAATGGAAATCCCAATATGCTGTGCAAGCCCAGAGGAAGGGGAAAACAACCCTATATCTTCCCCCAGTTTGAAGGCATTTACAGAACACAACACAATGGAGGAAAGGAAATTGCAACTGATAGAGCAAAGGAGCCATATAAAGAACGAGGGCATAATGAGAGCAGTCCTCAGAAATCATGGCTACGAAGCCATGGGGAACAATCATATGCCATTTTGTATCATGACGCACACCTGATGGCCAGGGCTGGCTAGGGGCTGATGGCACAGCACACTTGCCCTGCACTGTGACACTGGCAGACATGCTCAGCCCGTCTTCACAACCACCCTGG
This sequence comes from Galeopterus variegatus, assembly GCF_000696425.1. Classification (NCBI taxonomy): domain Eukaryota; kingdom Metazoa; phylum Chordata; class Mammalia; order Dermoptera; family Cynocephalidae; genus Galeopterus; species Galeopterus variegatus. The sequence continues at coordinate 111,361 of NW_007729617.1, read as the reverse complement.
GGGGTGGGAAACTGAGGCTCGGAGAAGTTAAGTAGCTTTCCCCAGGTCACACACTAGGAAGTGGAGGAGTTGAGATCTAAACCCAGGAAGCCTGAAACTAAAATCTGTATTCTACCCATAGCCCGAAACTGCCTCCCCCAATGAAACCTGTAGGATATTGTCTCAAAAGCAAGGCTCCCCTGGGAAGAATTCTCCCTTTTTCTCTCCACGACCCTCACAGCAGGCTCCGTGGTTCCTGCTCTCAGCACCACTCCCACCACCAAAGAAGTTCCCACCAAGAGTCCCGAGCATGTTCTTTTTCTCTTTAAGGATATATCTGTCCATAAAATAAAGATGTACATTCCTTGGCAGATACGTATGCAGGCATTCTGTTTCTTCTCTTGCGTAAATATATCCACAAGGTATAGCCACGTATTTCTCTGTGTGTATAAGCAGCAAAGAGTAGATACAGGGGATTGTTAGTAAGCCAGGTAGTTCCAGAAGAAGGAAGGATTCAAGGCCAGTGAAAACAAGTCATGACCAGGTCTCCTGTGTTACGTAAGTCAGTGACTTACAAGCTGGCAGACCAGGCCCCACGCACACAGCCAGCTGGGAAGGCTTTATCTCCTGCTCCTGGGAGCTGAGATTACTCCCTGTAACAAGATGTCAATGAGCCCTAATAAAGTAAGTCACAAATTGGAGTGAGACCTCTCGCGACCAGGACTTGCTGGACATTGGTACAGAAATGGACAGCCCAGGGGACGCCGGGGGAGGGCAAGAGGTGGTGCACTTCCTGGCCCCTTGCGATTGGAAGGAGCATGTGACTAGCTCCAGCCAATGAGCTGTGAGCAAAAGTGGAGCGTGTCTCTTCCTGGTTGGAGCATTTGATTGCCCACTGAGAGCCACTGGAGATCTCTCCTACTGGGACATGATCCAGCAACATGGAGATCGTGGCTGCTCTGTCACCCAGGCCCTGAGTGACAAGAAGACCAGAATCCTCTGACAATTCACGGTGAACATACAGCATGAGCAGAAAATAAGTCTTTGTTGTTTTAAGTCACTGGGATGTGGAGCTTGTTTGTTTCTGCAGCATAACCTTGCCCGCTCTGACTGACACAGGAGGAGCAGAGGAAGGGAGTGGGCATCGGCATTGCATCCCAGCCAGACCCCACAGCTCATCCCCAGAGTCCCTGCCAGGAGGTACCTGCCCCCAGGTAACCTTGAGATGTCACAGCTCTGAAGGAGGAATCAAGTGAAAAGACCCCCTTCTCACTGCCTCTAACTAGGGGAGTGAGCCTTGGGTGGCATGAGAAGGAAGGGGTGCTCATGGGTGGATCTGACCTGGTGCTAGTGCTTGGGGCCTCGTGGTTGGTTGCACGCCCCGAGCTTAAAACTGCCAGCCCAGGTCAGCACAAAGGTCACTAACAACCACTTTATCTAGACGGCTGCAGAGCCCCCAACTGGGGTGCAACCCCCCACCCTCACTCCATAATGCCCTCTGCTCAGCTCAGCAGCCCTGCTGACCATCTCCAGTGAAAGGGGCCTTGTTCCCTCCAGGGTGTGCCTCCCAGCCCAAAGGTCAGGAGATTATTCCCCGTGGTGAACTTGCCTGCCCTCAGGGTTCTACATCCTGTGGAGTGGGACAGACAATTCTAGTCTGGTCCCTTCCACTGCCCTGGTGGACTGCAGTTACTTTTACCTGACATCTTTTCACAATCGCAGACCCCAGGCGTTGGGGGTGGGAGGGCCCAGGCCTGGCTAATGCCAGCACTGCATCTTCCTGGGCACCATGATGGATGCGGCCACGGAGTGGTAAGGTGTGAGACGGTGAGCCCAGAGCTGCTGTGGGTCAAGAATCGGAAGCAACTTAGCTGGGTTTCTCTGGCTCAGGGTCTCTCCTGAGATTGTTGTCAAGCAGAGACCAGGGCTGCAGTCTCGCCTACAGGCTCCACGGGGAAGGGCCGGCTCCCAAGCTCACTCACGTAGTTACGGGCTGGATTCGGTTCCTCCTGGCTGCTGCAATGAGTTTTTCACTGCAACATGTGGGCCTCTCCCTCCCACGAATGACCACGCATCCAAGACAGAAGCCACAGTCTGTTTATAATCTAATCTCGGTCCAGGCCACACTCAGGGTGCGGGGACTACACCAGGGTGTGAATGCCAAGAGGCACGGCCACTGGGGACCATTCTAGAGGCTGCCTGCCACACGTGTCTCATTGACGTGCCACGAAACTCTTCTTGTGAAAGCCAGTTCCGAGGGGTGTTATTGTCATTCGCGGCTCAGAGAGTCCTGAGCAATGTGCTTCCTCCTTTGAGGGGACCATGGGGACCCAGTCAGGGGCACTGGCTGGCAGATGAAGGACGTGGCTTGTCTCTTGGGGCCATCTGACATGTCCCATACCAGTGGGAGAAGTGCCCTGGTGAAGCCTTTGAGGAGTTAAGAGTTCAGCCAGAAAGACACACCCCGATATCAGGACCAGAGAGCAGGAATATGGCCATCAGGTAGAGGAGAGCCAGAGGCAGGAGACAGGCTGAAGCAGGGCTGGAACAAGCAGGCTGGGGACATGCTGAGAGGCCCACCGTCTTCAGTAGTGGGCACGGGGGAGTTCTGGGAGGATGTTGCAAACCCAGGTGCCTACGGGGGCAAGGCAGATGACGTAGGTCAGTGGGGCACGGTGGCCGTGAGACAAATAAGTCTGTCTTTTCTTTTCCCAGTTTTGAAGGGGTAAGGCTACAGAGGGATATTTCCCCATTATGACAAGGAAGGGGAGTTGCAGTAAGGAGAGGTGAGGACTGCAGCAAACCAAGGGGCCACGCACAGCCGAGGGGGCGCCATTCACTCAGCACCAGCCTGCTGCTGGTGTACAAGATCCGAGGCCCAGAGTTGCCAGATTGGATTTCTCAGGTCAATTCATAAAGCTGGATTTTGCAAAGATGCCAACCTAATAGTAAATGTTGGATCAAATTAAAATAAGTTCTGTGGACAAAGCAAACTCATCTCCCACCAGTTGGAAAAGCCTGGAACAAAGACCCTCAAGTGGACGGCCACTCTCCACGCTCCTCAGACTAGGGCACCACCTCTCTCCTACCAGACGCTGGGCTTCCGTGCTTCAGCCCAGGTTCCCAGCCCCTCTTGGCAGCCAAAGTGCTGCTGCTACGGGGGGATGATTTATTGAAATATTGATTTGTGTTTTGTTCTTGCCTTGTATTGTTCTTCGCCCATTCCAAGAAGGCAGACTGCCACTTGCGTTCTCCAGCCCCAAGGGGGTTTGTGCTGTGGGATCCAGAGCTGATGGGGTGAAGGACCCCCTTCCTGGCTTTGGGGTTCTGAGGAGACTCTCTTGGAGGAGAGGGGCAGAGAGAAGGGCTGAGGGTGCAGCACAGGCAGGAGAAGCTGCCCAGGAGCCCTGGGAAGACAGGACTTCCAGAGACAGTGACTGCGGCCGGATCTGAGAGCTGGGTGTTGGATGTGGGGCACCCTGAGAAGACAAGGAGGGGGTTATGCCAGGGTCCAGGCATCCGGGGACTCAACTCATCACTGGGATCTTCAGGGACAAGTTATGGGAGTTGCTTGTACTTCCTGTCTCTCTGCTGATGTCCCAACTTTTCCAAGATTCTGGTCAATATCAGATGGCACAAAGGAGCCAGGAGGCAGGTCCTCATCCTTGCTGGGTCTGGGGTGTTCAAGAGGCTGTGGGGTGCCCAGGGGCCCTCCACCTTGTGCCCAGCAGCAGGGGTAGTGCCCACGTGCATTTTAGAAAGAGCCCTCTGAGTCAGAGGGGAGGAAGGGGTGGCTGAGATGAGTAGGGATTGGCTGGTGCAGCTCAGGAGGGTCAGGGCCTGGCGGTGTCAGAGCTGGTAGTGTGGATGATGGGGCAGGGACGGTGCCCAGTTTCCAGCTTTGGTGATGGTGGCAATGAGGGCTGCAGAGGAGGAGGTACAGGGAGAGAGCTGCAAGCTCAGAGGGAGAGTGTGGGGTCCGCAGTGCCCAGGGGCACAGTCATGGGGATAGGATCGTCCTTCCTGCCTGGCTTTCTCCCTTGGTAAGATAGGAGCTTGGTAGTTTGGCTTTAGATAGCTCTCCCGCTTCTCGGGGTGCAGCCCTCGCAGGTGATCAGTCCAAGTGTTCTGCCCCAAGGCCAAGAGCTGGCCCAGGACCCAAGTTAGGCTGATGAAGCAAAGGTTCAAAAAGACTGAACAGCTGCTGAAGTAGGTTTGCCTAGTGGCGGCCTCCAATACAGCCTCCCATGATTTCCCGCCTCCTGCACCCCAGGACTCTCATGACTTACTGGGAGGCACTGGCCACCTTCCCAAAGGTTCCGCATGCCTCTAAGTCTTCACACAGACACAGATGTCCAGGCAGGTCTGGGGCCCAGGAGGGAGGTGTGGGCTGGCTGTGGACAGGGCAAGGCACCCAGTGCTAGATGCACTCCAACTGCAGCTGGCCCAGCGGCGGGCAGCCCACTGGGAGAACCCAGGCCAGGAGTCGTTCCAGGGTTGGGTGGTAGCTGTGGGGTCAATTTCCTGAGTGAATGAGGACCTCTGAACTGGGGAGGGGGGGGCAGAATCTTCAGAGTAGGAACAGCTCCTGGAACTCCCAGCCCCAGCATGGTGACCCCAGAAGGGCCAGGCCCGAGAAGCTGTGGACGGTCTCTGCCCAACCAGCTCAGGATGCAGGAGGAGTCCTGTGTAGCCTGATCCTTCCTCACCCACTGATCAGCCCTGGCTCAAAGCATGGAAACAGGTGGGCTTCCCGAGAGTCTCACTGGGGCCTTTGTGGGGCCCCTAAGTTGCATTATCCTCTGCCAGCACCCCTGTGGTTCTGCCACCTGAGATCCCTGTTTGGATGTGGCATCTGTCATTGCAAACACAGGCTCCCAATCTGCCTGCAGTGCCTGAATGTCCTGGGCCTCAGGGCCCAGGCTTGCCCTGCCCACCCTTCCTGCCCACTCCTGGGTGTGGGCAGAAATTCTCCTTGGCCACCATGAGCACCAACCTATCTGCTAAGCTGGTTCACAGAGCTGCTCAGACACAGGAGACGGACACTCGCCCCAAGACCCTCCCAGAGCAGCATGAGGGGCCTGACCCCGAGAAGCTGGTGTTCAATAGTCATTAGGCTGAGAGCAGCCACTAGCCTGTCTGGCTCTCCTGGCCTGGGCTGGAGAGGGTCTGAGGACTTGCATGAAGGACCGTGTGGAATAGAGGGCTCGGTGACCCCTTGCCTTGGGGTTAAGAGGGTGGCTTTGCTGAGCTTTCCCCAGGGCTGACATAAGTCTGGGCCAGGGTGACCCTGTAGGCCCCCAGGGAACAGACAGGAACTTATGGGGGGGAGCGGGGCTCACGGGCTTTGGGTGAGCAAGTGGACTGTCCAGCTCCAATCCCCAGACAAACACCCTGCCTTGGCCGTGGCGGCCCTGGCTCTGAGCCGCCTGCCTCAGTCCCATCTCGCTGACGCTGTCCCTGGCCACACAGGGCACCTAATGTTGACGTCTGTCACTCTCGCTGGCCTCTGAGTCTGCTGAATCATATGCTTATTAAGGGCAGGGTGGACGTTGGACTCCAGTCCGTGTCCCAGGCCTGGCCCACGCTTGTGCTTAGTAGTAGCACCTGCTCATTCCTTCCTTCCACAAAGATCTACTGAGCAGCTCCTGGCTCTGCTCTGGATGCAGAGGATGCCACAGCAAAGGAGGCCTGCCTGCCGCGCGCACACGGGTCCCGCAGGCCACGAGTGAACGAATGCAAGCAGGATCCTGCGCACACTCAGGAGCCAGGTGCTCAATGTGTGCCCCGCACTGGGCTCAGGACCTACATCTATCATCTCATTTAAATGTTACAACTGTCCTAAGATATACATGCTGTTATTATCCTATCCTTTTCCAGATGAGAAACTGCAACTCAGACAGCTGAAGTAACTTATCCAAAGCCCCACAACTACAGAGGTAGAGGGGGACCTGGAAGCCAGCCAGTGGTGGCCATGAGGTCCCTCCAGGCTCCCTCCAGGCTCCCTCCAACCCCTTGCAGGGTGGAAGGCAAAGAAAGAGCGGGGCACCGAGACGGCCACCAGGTGGCGCTGCTGCCACAAGAACGGCAGCTCCTGGGGCCGGACTGGCCGGCTGGGCTGCTCCCTGAACCCAGCGCTGGGCTGCACTACCAACCAGCCTCCACCAGGCACTGGGGACCTCAGAGGCCTGAGACAGCCTCTGGAGTCCACTCCTAAATAAATCAATTAAGACCTGTGCAAAAAGTTCTGTTCCAATCATTGCTCTCTGACATTTCCATTGTTTGTTCTGGAATGAACTGAATTATTTATGCTCTTCCCTCCTTCAGTCAAGGAGACGGGAGGAAAACGGAATCAGCAGTCTGGAAGTTTCCCCTGGCACCGCACCTGGCACTGGTGGCACTGGGGGCAGCTCTGCTGGGTGGGCACAAGCCTGGTCCAGAGGCTCACCAGGGCCACAGGCAGGTGACAGGTGGGCTCACCTCAGCAGCATGAGGGCCCCAGACTCAGAGGCCTGGTCCAAATCCCTCCCGTGCTCTGTCGTCTTGGACAAGTTCCCTCGCTGTCCCAGGCTCCCCATCTGCAAAACGGACACAACCACAGGCCAAGCCTGGAACACGAGGGCACTGTCTGTGACAGTGCAGGTGAGCATCGTCAGTGCCCACAGTGCTCTTTGCCCTTGTCTCTGCTGTAGTCACAATGACAAGGTGGAGATATGACACCAGCCCTGGGGGAGCTGTCCCACCGCAGTGCTGGCCTGCAGCTCCAGCAGCACATGCGCCTGCAGATCTGGCTGCAGCCGAAGCCTTGTCAGTGGCCCTGGCCGCAGAGGGAGTGCCTGCCTCAGACCAGCCCCCCCCAAACAGGTGAAGGACAGGGAGGCTGGGTCCAGGTGAGCAGAACACATTTCTCAACCCCATCACTGCTGACATTTGCAGCCAGATAATTTTCCACGCAGGGGCTGTCCCATACACTGCAGGGTGTTGAGCAACACCCTTGGTCTCCATTTTCCAG
>NW_007729617.1:99383-104250 GCF_000696425.1 Galeopterus variegatus | reverse complement strand
TCCAGCAGCACATGCGCCTGCAGATCTGGCTGCAGCCGAAGCCTTGTCAGTGGCCCTGGCCCCAGAGGGAGTGCCTGCCTCAGACCAGCCCCCACCAAACAGGTGAAGGACAGGGAGGCTGGGTCCAGGTGAGCAGAACACATTTCTCAACCCCATCACTGCTGACATTTGCAGCCAGATAATTTTCCGCGCAGGGGCTGTCCCATACACTGCAGGGTGTTGAGCAACACCCTTGGTCTCCATTTTCCAGAAGTCAGTAGCACCCCCTGTCCTAGTTGTGACAACCAAAAATGTCTCCAGACATTGCCAATGTCCCCTGGGTGAGGGGAGGGGTGGCAAAACCTCCCTTGGTTGGAAGGAAGGAGTCCAGTTCTTCCTTCCAGGAGCAAAGTGGCTCTACCACTGTGTGGCCTTGGGCAGGTCACTTACCCCTGGAGCCAGCATCCTCACTGTCAAATGGGGATGGTACTAGTGACCATTGCACAGAGCCGTTGTGAGGGTGAAGGGAGCAAAGTTACCTAAAGGGCTTCAGACGGTGCCTGACCCAAAAGAGGCCCTGCAAACAGTTACTCGCGAGAGTGTCCTTACCACTGTGGTCACCACTATCATGGGCCACGGTTTTACACACCTCCTCTTACTGGGGAAACTAAGGCTTCATGATGTTAAATAACTCACTGAAGGTCCCACAAGTATCAACAAGGCCAGAATTAATGCCAGGAGATAGGGCCCCGCAGTGCCTGCTCTGTGAACACCTGTTCTAACTGCATTCTCCCAGCTGAGGGCAGTGTGGGTGCCCCCAAGGCTGGGGGTCTTGTCCCACCAGCTCTGGCATGTGAGGCGGTATATGCAGCTCACATCTTACTATGACAGGCTTCTGGGGACCAAAACAAGAGGGAGGGCAGGAAGGCGTGCCCCCACTCCTCTGCCCAAGATGCTTAGATCACAAAAGCATCTTGTTTCCAGCTATCCTTCTAGAGCCTGGGAGGATGCTGCCAGAGGAAGCCAAGCTGCCAGACAGGGTTCTCACCATGAACCTTACCAGGCAGGAACCACGACAGGCCCGCGGGGAGTCAGTGGAGTAGGCCCCTGCTGTGGTCTGAATGTTTGCGTCCCGCCCACATTCCTATGATGAAACCTAATTTCCAATGCAATAGTATTAAGGGGTGGGGCCATAGGGCAAAGGCTCCATGAATTGGATTTATGCCTTTATAAGAGGAGGCTTAGGAGCCTGTTCATCCCTTCTGCCATGTGGGGACATAGCCAGAAGGCACTGTCTATAATGAACAGGCCCTCACCAGACACGGACTCTGCTGGCATCTTGATCTTGGATTTCCAGCCTCCAGGACTAGGAGTAAATAAATTTTCATTGCTTATAAACTACCCAATCTAAGGTATTTTGGTTATAGTAGCCTGAATGGATAAGACACCTCCAAGGGCAGTGTCCGGCCCCAATGCCTCCTTGCCCTTCTCTGGACACAGGTGGGCCTGGCCCAGGAGGTGGACTGAGGTTGACGGGGGCTGGCCATCATGCCTGGCCCCCATCAGTTTCAGGGCTGGGACCCAGCTGCTGGGGAGGCCAGTGGGCTGTTCCTGGAGAGGCGTAGGGTGTGCTTGGCCCTCTCAGGCCCAGTAGCAGGGCCTTGATGTCTCCTCCCCAGACCCTTCTCCCCTGGCCTTCCCATGCCTTAGCTGGGCTGCTCCAGATCTCTCACCCTGCAGGCGGGCAATGGCCTAGGACACACAGCAGAAGCACAGTGGCACTGGCTCGGGGCCCCGGGACACCGAGCCCTTGACTCCAGCACCTCTCTTCTCTTGCCTTCTGCTAAGAGCCTCACAGTCAGAATTTCTGAGACCTTTCCCCTCCACCCACCACTAAAAAATTCCAGCAAGCATTCTACACGTTGTCTTGATCTGGCCTTCATAACCAGATGCCTTCTGTCCTTCTCTGTTGTCCCCAACTCTCTGATTTCCATTTGCTTTGATTTTCATCATCCTAGGAAATATTTAAAATGAGAACAGTTCAGTAGCTTTGGTACCTTCTCAAAAAATCAATTGAAAAGCCAGTTGCTATGCAACCCTCGAGTGTTGCCGATACTCTGCTCCCTGGCTGATGGCATATTGTATAAAATAAGATAATCTCTTTTCTTCTGCTTTTTTTTTTTAAGAAATTGAGATAAATGTTGTTTTAGGAAAAACTTGAGATAACTCAGAAGCTTCTCAGAAGCTGGAAGACAACAATATNCTTTCAGCATCAGCACCTGCTGCTCCAGCACACACTGCTCTCTCCTCTACCAGGCTTCAAATGCCAACATCCCCATGCTGGCACTTTCCCCTTTCACTGCAACCCACCTTTCGCTCTCCAAACAGTCAGTTCCTCCATCGCTTTCCTTGACCGTGTGAGGAGGGGGCCCCACAATTCCTCCTTGGGCCCCCGAGGCCTCTATGACAACTGCCTCCTTGTCTGTATCTCCCTTCTATAAGCGGTCCTCTAAGGACAGGACCGTGTCAGCGAATACACCCAGAACAGCGCTTCGCACATAGAAGACCTTCAAAAATATTTGTCAGATGGTGAGGTCGTCATTAGGAAACTGACGCCATGAATTATAGAAATAGATTTCCTGATGTCATACAATCTCTGCGTTCCTAAGATAAGCCCTATTTCAACACGGTGGAACTTTTCCTTTATGCGTTATTCAGTTAAACTCTTAATGCCTTAAGGATTTTTATGNGTCTCCCGGCCCCCTGGAGTTCACTCTGCCCTCAGGAGCACGGCTCAGCCACTTCCTGGCTTGTCACCTTGGTTTTGTCATGCTTAAATTCTTCCAGAGATGGGGGCCTCATTCCCGGACAGGAATCCTGTGGTCCCTTGGAGAGCAGCTCATCAGAATTCATCCTCACTCTGAGCCAAGTGCTATCCCCAGAACCCCCTCTAGAGGCTTCGGCTTTGCTTTTCCTCCAACAAGCAGAGCCCGTTCCCCCGACCATGGATGCTGGGCCTCCTGCCTCTCGGATCTCAACTGGGAAGTCACCTGCCTGGCCACTCCACCCAGGGTCCCCTCCCTTGTTTTGTTTCCTCAGTGGTGCTCAGCCCTCTGATACCCTCTTGTTCACTGCTCTGCTGATTGACGAGCAGCTCCGGCCCCGGGAAGAGCAGGTGCAGCCAGAGCTCAGGGGACCAGGGGCTGTCGCGGTCCAGGTGCTTTGGGGCCTCCTCCTGCGTCCATGGCACACACGTCCAGGCTACGCAAAGTGCAGCCTGTGACCAGCGGACACCAACTGTTACTGTCCACAGTGAGGTAAGTACAGAAAGGAGAAACTTTACAGCTGTTTGAGGGGGTGAGTTTATGTCTACAGAATTCAATAATACGAAGGGTCTTCAAAAAGTTCATGGGAAGATTTTTATTGTCTTTTCATTATATTTTTTCCACAAACTTTTCGAAGGACCCTCATACAGAACTGGGCTGGGCTTTCGTCACCCTAACCTTTTCTAATAACCCACTTTAAATGTATTTTATGGAAGTATTGGTCTGTGACAGATTAGAAATAGGAAAGAGCATCCCAGTCCTGCGCGCCGCGGTGCGTGGGGCGCCCGCTCCTGTCCCGCAGCCCAGAGCCCGCAGCCGCCGCGGGACCTTCCCTCTCATCACCCAGAAACTTGCTGAGGGACGGCAGAGCAGCAGGCCGGTCCTGGAACATTCTGGCACTTGACGCCAGCTGAGCAGTAGCACAGAGGACTGAGGGGCAGCAGCCTCAGCTGAGGGACCCCCCGACGGCCCCCCTGGAGCCAGCGTGGGCGCATGGGTTTCTAGGAGGCAGCAGGGAAGAGTGGGGCAGAGTATGGGCTGAGCTTTGCTGGGCCCCCTTCAGGGCAGGCATGAGTTGGGAGCAGTGGCAAAGGCAGGGATGCTGGAATGTTTCAGAACATTCCAGGGGCCAGCAGAGAGGTGGGCGGCATGTTGCTCCTCCTGGTCTGGCCCTGGGGTGGCCTGGGCCCCGCAGTCCCTCACATTCCAGTACTGTCCTCTGTCCCGACTCCTCAGAGGCCATCAGTGGGGGTCTGGGTCCAGTCTGCTGAGCCCCTGGGGAGGCGGGTGCAGTGGGCTCCATCTGGATTTAGCTCTGAAAGCACACACCCAGCTTCCAGTTCTGTCTTCCAATCCTCTCAACATCCTGGGTTCCCAAACTCCCTTCCCAGCAGGAAGACAGGGAGGCAAGGTCAGTGGTGGTCCAACTGTGTCCCCTCTGATCCCATGGCGCAAGTCCCTGGTCTTGCTGAAGCTGCCCCTCTGCCCACACACAATGAGCTCGGGCTGCCCCGCCTTGCTGGCATTGGAGTCTGGGCACCTCCCAAGGCCTGCACATGTCCCCATATTGTCCCTTGGCAGAGCAGGCTACACCCTGACAGTGGGTGCCTTGTCCACTCCCTTTATTCCCGACTGCCAGCCGGGGATGCAGGGTGTACCACCGTGGCCAGGCAACGCAGAACCCCTTTCCATGAGATGGCACAGGAGGGGAAGGGGCCAGTCTGGCCCTGCCACGAGGGAGGTGACTGCAACCTGGGTGATGTGGGCCTCACCTGCAGGTAAGGCCATAAACCTGTGACAGTCTGCGTCCTCACTCTGGCCAAGATTTGGGTGGTCCAAAGGTTCTCTAAGTACATAGTGAGTCCCCTGGCCTGGCCACAGGAAACGTAAGACAGTGCGGATAGGCAGAGAAGAACACAGACGCCTCCCCAGCCATCCCCAACCCACTACAGAGGAGAGGTGCCAAGTGCGCATGAATCCCCTTCTATGTCTTCATTTAAATCAGGAAGAAAATGCTGAGTGTGACAGAGCCCTTGGCACGTCACTGGGGACCCTTCTCCGGG
>NW_007729617.1:93929-98800 GCF_000696425.1 Galeopterus variegatus | reverse complement strand
ATCAGGAAGAAAATGCTGAGTGTGACAGAGCCCTTGGCACGTCACTGGGGACCCTTCTCCGGGGCGCTAGAGTTCAGTCAAACAGTACTACACAGATCCCACCATTTTAAAATGTTTTCTTTTAATTGTAGTCTAGCTCTCCTTAAGTTGAAAATGCACTGTTTTGCTTGTAAAAGAAACATGTTTATCATAATAAATACAGAAAATTCAGCAAGTACAAAGAAAATAAAAATTCATTAGCCTACTGCCCGTGGATAAATATGTTAACATTTGATGTACTCCTTCCAGTATTTTCTGTATATATATTTGTACACAAAATTGAGATCATACTGTAAACTTACATCCTGCTTTTCAAACAAACAAATAACAAACTTAACTTCATGCTGTAACCATTTCCCAATAACATTAAATTAAACATGCTTTGAAAATGTGATTGATTGGCAGCCTGGTATGCCACCGCATAGATTTATCATTATTTATTTAATTAGACCCCTATTATTGGACAATATAGGTTATTTCCTGTTATTTACATTTAGAAATAAGGCCATAACCAATGTCTTGTTCCTAAAATTCTGTCCACAGCTGTGACAACTGCTTTGGGATAGAGTCACAGGAACAAATGACAGGGGCAAACTTCAGGAAGCTTTTTGTGGGTGGTGACAGATGTTGTCACACTTCCTCCTAGAAACGTGTACACATTTATCCTCACACCAGATCCTGCTTCATCTGCCCAACCTGCAGTAAATCCTTCTTAATCTTGACAGGGTTGGTGCTTTTTTTTTTTTTTTCCCCCTTTTTGTCTTTTTTTCGTGACTGGCAACGGATCGCAACCCTCAGTGTCACGCCCGCACCGGACCGGGGACCGGCAACGGGATCACAACCCTCGGCGTTGCTCCCGTGCCTCGCTCAGCCAGTGAGCGGGAACCGGTCCGTATGTGGGATCCGAACCCTCGGCGGGAGCGTCGCCGCGCTCCCAAGGGGCGCACTGTAGCAGTGCACCACCGGGCCGGCCCAGGGTTGGTGCTTTTAAAATGGTATATTATTTTATTTCTTTGATTAATTGTAAAGTTAGATATTTTTCCATATGGGTATTTTTTTAGCCATTTTGTATTTTTTCTTCTTTTAGCCGTTTACTTCCATTTCCCATTTTGTTTTCCAGTGATTTATAAGAGCTATTCACATATCACGATATCTTTGTCACGTTGCATATGTTTTTCCTGCTTGTTGTTTGCCTTTTATGTTTCTTTGACAACAGTTTTTTTTTTTTTTTTCTGTCTTTTTGTGGCCGGTAAGGGGATCGCAACCCTTGGCCTGTTGTCGCCCGCACCACACTCGGCCAGTGAGCGCACCAGCCATCCCCACATAGGATCCGAACCCGCGGCAGGAGCGCCGCCGTGCACCCAAGCGCCGCACTCTCCCGAGTGAGCCACAGGGCCGGCCCTGACAACAGTTTTATATTTTAAGTATTCAAATATGTCTATCTTCCCTTTTATGATTTCTTCTATTGGATTTATGCTCAGGAAGCCCTTGACAATCAATATTCTCTTTTTGATTTGTGCAATTTAACTAGCTGAATGTTTTACTGCTTATGCTTACATGATAATTTGATTTACTATTTATTTAAATGTATATTTATCACATATTTACTTATAACACTTAACCATTCCATTTATATTTATTATATGTTAGATTATTTATCGAAGTAGTGTTTTCAGCTGTTTTAGTCAACTGATCTGTCTGTTGATTCTTAGCAAATACAGTGTTATTGCAATTATTTTCACTTTACAAGATATTTGGAGTAAGTCTCGAGGCTCTCCTAACCAGTCTGGACTGCTCCTGCTCCTAGGGGACCTCAGAATCATTTCATCAAATTTCCAATCATTATTCTGGGAAAAATCAACATCTCTGCTATATCCAGCCTTCCCATAAGAAACAGCATATGTCTCATCACCGCTTTTCACTTTTTTCCTATCATTAACCAGGTGCAAGTTTCTTCCTATAGGCCCCGTGCCTGTCTTGTTACGACTATTCCAGGTATTTTACATTTTTGGTTACTGTCATAAGGGGAACTTTTTTCGCCCTATTATCCCTACTACCAGGGCATCATTGGTTCATACAGAAGTTACTGGTTTTTTGTATAATTATACATTTGGCTATATCACCAACGTCCTTTATGATCTCTACAAGTTTTACAATGAATTCTTTTGGGTTTTCCACATAATTAACAGCAAGCAATTATAATTCCGTCTGCTCTTTTCGATATTAGCTTCATGTCATATAGAACTGTCTAGAATTTCCAGAACCACAGTAAGAGTTTATGTGCCTTTCTCTTATATCCAGTTTTACTGTGGCTGCCTCCAGGGTGGCATTTCTCAAACAAAGCACGTTCTGTAGAATGTTGGTTATGTGAGGAAAAGGGTTCTGCTGAGAAATAGGTTTGAGAAACTGTATGTACCGCTCCGTCTCTTGTAGATTCACCATGCGCATTCTACAGTAAAGTCTCCGGGAAATTCCGCCATCAGAAATACCTGTTTTCCTTTGTTTTACGAGCACTTCTCAGATGTACTTGACTGTGGGACCCCTCTATTTTCCTGTGTAAACATCTATTCCCATTCTAGAAATTAGCTGTGCAGAACACTTTTAGGTAAATGTGCTTCTTTTCCCACCTGTAAATAAAATTTTGGTTGTCATGTTACCATCTGTTATAGTTTTCTCTGATTGTTGAAAACAAGGAGACCTCTCCGCTGCTATGCAGCCAACCACTCCTTGCTCTGCCCGTGCTTCAGCACCATGCAAGAGCTCCAGGGTCCTCTCTCTCAGCTGCCCCTGGCTGGGCAAGCTCCCCCTGTGCCAACAACCCTCATCTCTTACCTCCAGGTTTCCTATTACCCTGCAGGGCTCCAGACACACAAGCCTGCCTCTTCCTGGCCACCCTCCTGGGATGGCACTAGGCACCTCAAACTCAGTGCGTCTCCACTGAACTTATCTGCTTCTCCCCACCCCAGTCTCCCCTCCTGTGTTCTCCATCTCAGGGATGGCATCATCATCTACTAGGCCTTCACCCCCAGCACCCACATCCGCTTGATCTGGCCCCCTCAAGTTCTCTTTCACCTGTCCTCTCTCCAACCCTGGAGCCGTGGGTCCCATCCAGCCAGCCATCGTCCTCTCTTTGATGACAGTGGCATCCTCTTAAGTCACTGCTCCCTCCCGCCAGTTCTGCACACAGGAGTCCCGGCATCTTAGAAATGCAAATCGGATCATATCACTCTCTGCTTAAAGCTCCCTGCATGAGAAAGCCCAGCCCTGCGGCGGGAGGTGCAGGGCCCGCTGATCTGCTCCTTCTGGCTCTTTCAGCATCAGCACCTGCTGCTCCAGCACACACTGCTCTCTCCTCTACCAGGCTTCAAACGCCAACATCCCCATGCTGGCACTTTCCCCTTTCACTGCAACCCACCTTTCGCTCTCCGAACAGTCAGTTCCTCCATCGCTTTCCTTGACCGTGTGAGGAGGGGGCCCCACAATTCCTCCTTGGGCCCCGAGGCCTCTATGACAACTGCCTCCTTGTCTGTATCTCCCTTCTATAAGCGGTCCTCTAAGGACAGGACCGTGTCAGCGAATACACCCAGAACAGCGCTTCGCACATAGAAGACCTTCAAAAATATTTGTCAGATGGTGAGGTTGTCATTAGGAAACTGACGCCATGAATTATAGAAATAGATTTCCTGATGTCATACAATCTCTGCGTTCCTAAGATAAGCCCTATTTCAACATGGTGGAACTTTTCCTTTATGCGTTATTCAGTTAAACTCTTAATGCCTTAAGGATTTTTATGTCTATCTTTAGAAGTGAGACAGGTCTGTACTTTGTCTTGGACAGGCTACCTTTGGCAGCTTTGGATGTAGGGGTCACATTGACGACAAAAAAATGAATGGAGTGGATTTCAGAATATATGAGTTTATATGGCACTGTATTATCCTTGCTCAATAATTCCTTGCAAATGAATACGAATGCACTGGCAAAGTAGATTATCTGACTCTCTGTTTAAAGGTAATTTCAGGATAACTTTGGAAAAGGAGAACTTGAGTTTCCTCTACAGTCATGGGATTTATAGGGTGTTCTACATTTTTTGAAGTGCGCTTTGAAAGAGTCACATTTCCCCAGGAAACCCTCAGTTTCCCCAGGTACTCCAGGTCCCTGACACAGAGATTCTCCAACTCTCACCTTCAGGGTTTGATCTCTTCTGCAAATGTTCTGACTATGGTCACTCAGTCCTTCTAGAAAGACAACTCACCATAGAGGCTGCCAAGGAGTAGTTAATAAAGCAGGCTTTGTTCCATTAAGTCATCAAGACTGGGAAGACAGATACTATTTGGGCCAAACAAGATCCAAAGCTTTGCCAGCACTGGTAAGCAATTAACCCTACACAATTTCCAAATTTTTCTTTTTAACTAATATGGGATAATATGGGAGCAACTCGGGGGGTGGGGAGAACGCAAGCTGCCACCTGGTGCCCAGAACAATCAGTGGAATGGGAAGAACCTGAAGTTTCTCATTTTTAGAAACTAGCAAAAGGAGGTATAACTATGTCCCTCCCTCATGCCAAAGGCCTAAAATTCCTAAGATACCAGGGGATCCTGGCCAGGAACGGAAGGGCTGGAAGGACCCTGCCTGAGGAGGGGATGGACAGGGAGAGCACAGAAGAGGAAACATCCGGATGGGCTACAGCACTGGAAGTGGGGGAGAGTCATGTGGGACAGTCCAAAGACCCCTGCCTGCGGATGGAGTGCTGGGACTAGATTGCTGGGCGGCGGCCCACCCAAGCCTTCCCCTTCCCTGCATCTGCGTGGTCCAGAGTCCACCACCATAAACCT
>NW_007729617.1:89397-92196 GCF_000696425.1 Galeopterus variegatus | reverse complement strand
GAGTGAGCCACGGGCCGGCCCAAAAATTCTTTGCCTTTTCACACATTATCTGTTAAAGGACTTGAAAAGGGTATTAAACACTCCCACAGTTAGGTTTTCCTCACTCTCTCCTTTGTTCTAATGCTTTGCTTTGGTATATTCTACGTTCTCCTCGGGGTGCATAAAGGTCCACAGCTGGTATCCTCCCTGTGGCTGCCTCCAGGCATTTTAGAGTGACGTGCTATGGAGTGTATGGAGAGTGGGTTCAGGGTCTACTTTTCCTGGGATTCATTCTGCTGCATGAGCTCTTTGTTGTCATTTTTACATTGTGTGCATGACGAACTGTGCACAGTTTGATTTTATTTTTTGAGACTGAGATTCTCTGTCTTTGAACAGAGGAGTTTAACCCTTTACATAATTACCTTGCCTGATGTGTTTGGTCTTATTATGAATTCATTTTCTATGCACCAAGTGTAGTCAGACCATGGACTCTAAAATTTGGCTGCTGGGTGGGAAGCCTGACTCTTGAGGAGCCAGATGGCACCAGCCACTCACTTGGGCATGCCACTGAATCATGTTAAGCCTCAGTGTACTTATCTGTGAAATGGGGACCATCACAGCATGCACCTCCCCATCTGCCCTATGGATTAAGAGAGTTAATACATGCACAGTGCAATCCACCCTGGCTGTGACATGCAGCTCCTCCCTTCCTCAACATCTCCTCTGCACAGCATCCCCTTTCTTTCCATCCCAGGTCACCATCCCTGACAATCTTCTACCCAGGGTCCCATGCATACACCCAGGCATGCTGCAGGGAAAGAGGGTTGCAAGTTCAACAGCAAGAGGAGGTAAAAAGGGCAAGAGGGCCCAGTGGGAGCAGACACTACGGGGCATGTGGAAAGGAGGACAGGGAATTAAGACACAGGAAGGAGTTGAAGTAAGGGGTGTGTTAACCATGTGCTTCGATGCTTTGACACGTGGGGCTTTGCTGAGCCTGGAGGGACTGACCCTCCTAGAGCTAGCAAGCTCCTAGAGATAGCAAATGACTCACCTGAGAGCATGACTTTCATATTCATATGCAAACCAAACAATTCAGAATCCACATGCCCAACCACCTCCTTTATGGACTCTACACTCTGGGCCACTAACCACCTGCCGCAGTCGCCCCACAACCAGGTACCAGAAAACCTGAGACAGCCTCTATGCACAGAGCCTGCTGAAATTATTCAAACTAGCCAACCTGAAGCCTGCTTACCCTGCCTGGCCTGGTTCTTCCTGCAGAGGCCACGAAGGCTCTGGCCCACATTTCCCCCGACTCCCCCTGCCTCCTGACCAACCCCAGTGCTTCATGATGGGACCCCCACGACACTGCCTGCCTCCTCCTCTTGGGATCTGTGAGTAACAAACTATCTTTTCAATAGCGGCCT
Organism: Galeopterus variegatus; assembly: GCF_000696425.1. Taxonomy (NCBI): domain Eukaryota; kingdom Metazoa; phylum Chordata; class Mammalia; order Dermoptera; family Cynocephalidae; genus Galeopterus; species Galeopterus variegatus. The sequence continues at coordinate 90,790 of NW_007729617.1, read as the reverse complement.
TCTCCTGATCTGCTGGCCTCACCATACCTGAGTAATAATAAATCCTACATTTCAAAACGAGGGGTGAAGGTGAAAGGGAGCAGGAGCATATGGGTGGCTCCCAGCTTCTTGTTTCTTATAGGAACCACGGGGTGACCCAGGAGAGGCACGGAGGTTTTGGCAAACATAAACACTCTCGAAGGAGGCCCCTGCTGGCTCTCCAGCCCCCTTCACTCCAGGTGGGTGGAGGCTCTGGTGTGTGCTCACTTACCTTCCCATAGCTCAGCAGGATGATCCGCACCAGGACAACGTTGATATGGGCCCCCAAGGACTCGTCATGATAGATTTCATTGACCTAAAAGACAACCAGAGAGGCATCAGCAGGAACTACAGGCCCAAGGACCAGCGCTGGCTTTACAAACGGCATCGCCACCCAACCGGCCTCCAGGCGGGAACCCTGGAACCCCCACCCCACTCCACCTGCCTGGATGACTGGAGCCCCCTCCTGAGCAACCCCCACCTGCCAGCCCAGGGATTCTTCCCTGGAGCCTGAACTTGGATGGCAAAACTGACCCCTATGTTTGCTGTAGCCTCTAACTGAAACGTGGCCTTTCCTTCGAGGATGAAAGTAAGCATCAAACCCCAGCAGCACAGGAGGTGCTGGGCCTGTTCCAGGCAGAAATCACTCCACAGTGGTTGCTGGTGGTTGTGAAAATCTATGCACATCACCATTTGGAAATGGGGTCATTTTAGACCCACTACCATATCTAATTCTTAACATATTAATGTAAGGATCTCCATCACTAAGGTGCTCTCCCTGTTCTGATAATGGTAGCTCATATAATTGGCTTCCTTTGTATTTTATCACTATTTTATTCTTATGTACAGCCACACATCGCTTAATGACAGGGATACTTTCTGAGAAATGTGTCGTTAGGTGATTTCTCATAGTGAACATATGGAATGTATGTACACAAACCCAGATGGTACAGCCTCTGACACATCCAGGCTCTATGGGATAGCCTGTGGCTCCTAGCCGGCGTCACCGCACACACATGGTGGCTACCACGTCACTAGGTGATAGGAATTTTTCAGTTCCATTTTAATTTGACTGGACCACTGTAGTATTTGTAGTCCATCATTGACCAAAATACTGTTAAGCGGCATATTTTATCTTTTGCATTTAAAAACACTATTCTTGCGGGGGCCAAGGTCCTCAGCCATGCCCTCCAACATCCGCATCCAGCCCAGCGACAGCCACACTGCTGCTGGAAGCCCTCCTGGCTCCCGAGCTGGAGTGGGAGGTCCCAGGGACCTCAACCACACCCTCCTGCCCTCTGCAACCAGGCCAGCCCCACCCCCTACCTCTGCTCTTCCCACAGCTCTGCAACATCTTTTTTTTTTTTTTTTTTTT
>NW_007729617.1:86843-88691 GCF_000696425.1 Galeopterus variegatus | reverse complement strand
CCCTCGGCGGGAGCGCTGCCGCACTTCCCAAGCGGCGCACTATAGCAGTGCGCCACTGGGCCGGCCCGCTCTGCAACATCTTAAAACGTAAATAATAATAATAATAATAATTAATGAATTTTAAAAATAAATAAATAAATAAAAATATTATTCTGAGCAGGTGCCCATGGGCTTTACCAGACGTGAAATCTGGGGTCCATGGCACAAAGAAGGGGAGGTGCTCCGCTCTCCACAGCACAGCCAGCATGACCTTCCAGAAACACAGGTCAGGTTAATCCCAGGCCCCAGGCTGTCAGAGGCTTCCTTCGCACTGATGCCGCCCCACCCCCAACTTCCCACCACACACACTCAGGATCCTCCCTGGGACAGTCCCCTCACTGTCACCTCTTTCATTGTTTGACCAAACCATACTCTTCCCAAGGCCAGCCTAGTGACCACTTCTTCCTGGAGGGCCCCCTCAATCTGATCTGCTCCTTATCAAGCACTGTGGCCTGTTATTTTTTGAGCCCTCTGTGTCCCCCACTGGACTGTGAGTTGCACTGTCCCCTGTACTGTCCCTGTTTGCACGTCTAGTCCCCAGGGCAGAGCAGCATGTGGCAGGTACTCAGGATACTCACTGGCAATGAGTCCACTGCTGTGGACTTGGCCCCAGTCTGGAGAGGGTTGGTTGGCACCCCAACCCCTGCCACCTGGACAGGGCGGATGCTGGGCCCCAGTGCCCAGGTGCCCTCCTCAACCTGACAAGGTGGAGCCCCTGGGGAGGGCATCTCACAAAGCTGTTGTGAGGATAAAATTTCCACACATGCAATGGAATGGTGTTTATGAAAACAGTGAAATGGGATATTTTGCGTTGCCAGAAAACCATATAGCCCTGCAGTTCCCCGTGAGGTCCTGGGGGCAGGGTGCCACACCCTAAAAGACAGACTTTGTTGTCCAGCTTTGAAGGTCAAACTAGATATTTTAGTCTACGCTGACACAATAGCCAGTTTTTTAAAGAGAGAAATGGGCTTTTAATTCTCAGAAGTATTGCTTTATTTATCACGAGCAAAACCTGACCAAGGGAGGGTCCTGCTGCAGCTGGGGGCACAGCAGAGAGGACGGGAGAGAGAAAGGCCAGGATGATGGCTAGGCTTCACTTTGCTCAAGTGGGGTCTGGGCGGGCGGTGAAGAGAGGAAGAAGGAAGAGCACAAAATAGCCCTGATGTTCAAGAAGGAAGAAAAAGCAAAGAAAACTTGAGCCCCCGCTGCTCTCTGGGACCTGGGAGGGGACAGGTTCACATCTGTAGGGAGTGGCTTCAGATAGCCCAAATGGAAGCACAGCATGCTTCAGCAGCCAGCAAGCCTGAGAGAGTGGCCATGTGTAGGGGACTGGGGGTCATCTTGTCAGCATTTGGGACTTCCCAGCTACCAGCCATGTGTAGGGGACCTAGGGGTCCCCTGTGCCCCAGGGAAATGTGGGCAGGATAGTTGTGGGCTGGCTTGCAGGTTTACCTGGCGCTGGGGGCACCACCAGGCTTTGAGGGAGCCCAGAAAGTTCTGGCCTGTAGAAAAGGGGGCCAGATTTCTTCGCCCAGCCACTGCAGAGAGGACAAACCCCTACTGACCCAACTGAAGGTCCTCTGTTTCTAGTGCCACTGCCAGGCAAGAGCATGCTGGGACGGATGTATGCAGATGTGGGTGGCCAAGCCACACACACACCCCTTACCCAAAGGAGCAGGGACGGGGGACAAACAACCCTGCTGCAGACTAAATTGTGTCCCCCCCTCCAAATTAATATGTTAAAGCCCTAACCCCCAATGTGATGGTGTTTGAAGATGGGCCTTTGGGATAATTAGGTCATGAGGGTGG
>NW_007729617.1:84631-86059 GCF_000696425.1 Galeopterus variegatus | reverse complement strand
TAACCCCCAATGTGATGGTGTTTGAAGATGGGCCTTTGGGATAATTAGGTCATGAGGGTGGGGCTCTCATGATGGGATTAGTGCCCTTTTAGGAAGAGACACCAGAAAGCTTGCTTCCTCTGTCTCTCTGCCATGTGAGGACACAGCAAGACAGTGGCCACCTGCAAGCCAGGAAGAAGGCCCTTACCAGGAAACCGAATTAGCCAGCACCTTGATTTTCCAGTCTCCAGAAGCATGAGAAATAAATTCCTGCTATTTAAGCTACCCAGTCTATGGTATTTTGTCATAGCAGACCAAGCTGACTAACACAAGCCCCAGGGTCACAGCTTCACCTTTGACTTATTTCCCTTAAAAGCCTTTTAAAGGCGAAGAGTCTGAGCTACCTCTCATGGGCCAGGTTACATTTATCCTTCTATCCTGGGATTGGGTGCCTGGGATAAGGGTGACATCAGATATAGGAACTAAAGAAAGCTGCATTTCTCCAGTTTGAGAGTTGGTGTGTAAATGCTGACCCACCATGCACAGAACCCCCCAGCACAGAGACAATCCCCTCCTGGGTTTTCAACAGGACTTCCCAAACTGAGCCTCTAGTGGGAGCCCACCACCCGCAGGACCCAGAATGACCAGGGTACACCTGGCCTGTGGCAGGCACCCAGCAGACCCAGAAGAGCTGTTGGCCCCACCTCCTCACACCAGGCACGGTGTCAGCACTTGGGACTTTGCAGCGAACCAGCACGGAGCTGGCCCTGCTGTCAGGAGGTGGGCGGGGGGGACACTTGGAACTAACAAACTGGCTCCATAATCACAATGCTGATGAGGGCTTCCAAGGAAAGGCGGGGAACTAGCCAGCATATTAATGGGGGGTTCTGCCACAGTGGGGATTGGAGGCCCCCCAAGGACGTGGCATTTCTTTCTGCTGAGAGCCGAGAAATGAGAACAAGTTAGCTCAGCAAAGCGGGATGCTGCTCCTGGCAGAGAGAGAGCATGTGCAAACATCCTGGGGCCAGAAGCCGTGAGGTGTGTTCCCAGCACAGGGGGGATGGGGCAAGGGAGAGACCCAGCAGAGGAGGTGGAACCCGGGCACTGAGGCCAGACCACGCAGGCGCAGGTCGGGAGAAGGATGCCAGCTCTACGCAAACAGTGATCCAAGGACACAGGCCTGGAAGGGAGGGTGATGACACTGCAGTTTACAAAGATTATTCTGCATCTTTTATGGAAAATGTGTTGAAGTGGTCAAGAGGCGGGAACGTGAGGCAAGTGGAGAGAATGAGCAGACGTGAGGAATGGGGTGGGGGCACCGCCACCCCCACTCAGCGCTGGGGCACCCAAGGCGTGCCTGCTGCACTGTCCCTTCTGCTGGACCTTGGAGACAGTCCATCTGTGCTCTGTGTAGAGCTGGAGACAGAGGAATGTCCTGGGATCACCCCA